>NC_090420.1:10521909-10534409 GCF_036365525.1 Heterodontus francisci
ATATATATATATAAGTATCAGGGCCTGGACTGTGGTGTTTGTGTATATATATATATAAGTATCAGGGCCTGGACTGTGGTGTTTGTGTATATATATATATAAGTCTCAGGGCCTGGACTGTGGTGTGTGTCTGTGTATATATATCTAAGTATCAGGGCCTGGACTGTGCTGTTTGTGTATGTAGATAGAAGTATCAGGGTCTGGACTGTGGTGTGTGTGTATATATAAGTCTCAGGGCCTGGACTGTGGTGTTTGTGCATATATATATATACGTATCAGGGCCTGGACTGTGGTGTGTGTGTTTTTATATATATATATATATAAGTCTCAGGGCCTGGTCTGTGGTGTTTGTGCATATATATATATATAAGTCTCAGGGCATGGACTGTGGTGTGTGTGTGTGTATATATATAAGTCTCAGGGCCTGGACCTTGGTGTTTGTGCATATATATAAGTATCAGGGCATGGACTGTGGTGTGTGTGTGTATATATATATAAGTCTCAGGTTCTGGACTTTGGTGTGTGTGTATATATATATATAAGTCTCAGGGTCTGGACTCTGGTGTGTGTCTGTGTATATATATATGTAAGTATCAGGGCCTGGACTGTGGTGTGTGTGTATATATATATAAGTATCAGGGCCTTGACTGTGGTGTTTGTGTGTGTATATATATCAGTCTCTGGGCCTGGACCGTGGTGTGTGTGTATATATATATAAGTCTCAGTGTCTGGACTGTGGTGTGTGTGTATATATATATAGGTCTCAGGGCCTGGACTGTGGTGTATGTGTATATATATATAAGTATCAGTGCCTGGACTGTGGTGTGTGTGTGTATATATATATATATAAGTCTCAGGGTCTGGACTGTGGTGTGTGTGTATATATATTATTCTCAGGGTCTGGACTGTGGTGTGTGTCTGTGTATATATCAGTATCAGGGCCTGGACTGTGGTGTGTGTGTGTGTATATATATAAGTCTCAGGGTCTGGCATGTGGTGTGTGTCTGTGTATATATATATAAGTATCAGGGCCTGGACTGTGGTGTGTGTGTGTGTATATATATAAGTCTCAGGGTCTGGACTGTGGTGTGTGTATGTGTATATATATATAAGTATCAGGGCCTGGACTGTGGTGTCTGTGTGTGTATATATATATATGTCTCAGGGTCTGGACTGTGGTGTGTGTCTGTTTATATATATATATATATAAGTATCAGGGCCTGGACTGTGGTGTGTGTATGTATATATATAAGTATCAGGGCCTGGACTTTGGTGTGTGTGTGTATATATATATAAGTATCAGGGCCTGGACTGTGGTGTGTGTGTATATATATATATATATATAAGTCTCAAGGCCTGGACTGTGGTGTGTGTTTGTGTATATATATAATTCTCAGGGCCTGGACTGTGGTGTTTGTATGTGTATATATATAAGTATCAGGGCCTGGACTGTGGTGTGTGTGTGTGTATATATATATAAGTATCAGGGCCTGGACTGTGGTCTTTGTTGTGTGTATATATATAAGTATCAGGGCCTGGACTGTGGTGTTTGTGTGTGTATATATATAAGTATCAGGGCCTGGACTGTGGTGTGTGTGTGTGTATATATATATAAGTATCAGGGCCTGGACTGTGGTGTTTGTGTGTGTATATATATAAGTCTCAGGGCCTGGACTGTGGTGTTTGTGTGTGTATATATGTAAGTATCAGGGCCTGGACTGTGGTGTGTGTGTGTGTATATATATATAAGTATCAGGGCCTGGACTGTGGTGTTTGTGTGTGTGTATATATATAAGTATCAGGGCCTGGACTGTGGTGTTTGTGTGTGTATATATATAAGTATCAGGGCCTGGACTGTGGTGTGTGTCTGTGCATATATCAGTATCAGGGCCTGGACTGTGGTGTGTGTGTGTGTGTGTATATATATAAGTCTCAGGGTCTGGCATGTGGTGTGTGTCTGTGTATATATATATAAGTATCAGGGCCTGGACTGTGGTGTGTGTGTGTGTATATATATAAGTCTCAGGGTCTGGACTGTGGTGTGTGTATGTGTATATATATATAAGTATCAGGGCCTGGACTGTGGTGTGTGTGTGTGTATATATATATGTCTCAGGGTCTGGACTGTGGTGTGTGTCTGTTTATATATATATATATATAAGTATCAGGGCCTGGACTGTGGTGTGTGTATGTATATATATAAGTATCAGGGCCTGGACTTTGGTGTGTGTGTGTATATATATATAAGTATCAGGGCCTGGACTGTGGTGTGTGTGTATATATATATATATATATATAAGTCTCAAGGCCTGGACTGTGGTGTGTGTTTGTGTATATATATAAGTCTCAGGGCCTGGACTGTGGTGTTTGTATGAGTATATATATAAGTATCAGGGCCTGGACTGTGGTGTGTGTGTGTGTATATATATATAAGTATCAGGGCCTGGACTGTGGTCTTTGTTGTGTGTATATATATAAGTATCAGGGCCTGGACTGTGGTGTTTGTGTGTGTATATATATAAGTATCAGGGCCTGGACTGTGGTGTGTGTGTGTGTATATATATAAGTATCAGGGCCTGGACTGTGGTGTTTGTGTGTGTATCTATAAGTCTCAGGGCCTGGACTGTGGTGTTTGTGTGTGTATATATGTAAGTATCAGGGCCTGGACTGTGGTGTGTGTGTGTGTATATATATATAAGTATCAGGGCCTGGACTGTGGTGTTTGTGTGTGTATATATATAAGTATCAGGGCCTGGACTGTGGTGTTTGTGTGTGTATATATATAAGTATCAGGGCCTGGACTGTGGTGTTTGTGTGTGTATATATATAAGTCTCAGGGCCTGGACTGTGGTGTTTGTATGTGTATATATATAAGTATCAGGGCCTGGACTGTGGTGTGTGTGTGTGTATATATATAAGTATCAGGGCCTGGACCGTGGTGTTTGTTGTGTGTATATATATAAGTACCAGGGCCAGGACTGTGGTGTTTGTGTGTGTGTATATCTAAGTATCAGGGCCTGGACTGTGGTGTGTGTGTGTGTATATATATAAGTATCAGGGCCTGGACTGTGGTGTGTGTGTGTATATATATATATATAAGTCTCAGGGCCTGGACTGTGGTGTGTGTGTGTATATATATATATATAAGTCTGAGGGCCAGGACTGTGGTGTTTGTGCATATATATAAGTATCAGGGCCTGGACTGTGGTGTGTGTATATATATAAAAGTATCAGGGCCTGGACTGTGGTGTGTGTATGTGTGTATATATAAGTATCAGGGCCTGGACTGTGGTGTGTGTGTATATATATATATAAGTCTCAGGGCCTGGACTGTAGTGTTTGTGCATATATATAAGTATCGGGCCTGGACTGTGGTGTGTGTGTGTGTGTATATATAAGTCTCAGGGCCTGGACTGTGATGTTTGTGTGTGTATATATATAAGTCTCAGGGCCTGGACTGTGGTGTGTGTGTGTATATATATATAAAGTCTCAGGGCCTGGACTGTGGTGTTTGTGCATATATATATATAAGTATCAGGGCCTGGACTGTGGTGTGTGTGTATATATATATATATATATATATATATAAGTCTCAGGGCCTGGACTGTGGTGTGTGTGTGTATATATATAAGTCTCAGGGCCTGGACTGTGGTGTGTGTGTGTGTGTATATAAGTATCAGGGCCTGGACTGTGGTGTGTGTGTGTGTATATATATAAGTATCAGGGTCTGGACTGTGGTGTGTGTGCATATATATATATATATATGTCTCAGGGCCTGGACTGTGGTGTGTGTGTTTGTATATATATATATATAAGTCTCAGGGACTGGACTGTGGTGTGTGTGTGTATATATATATATATATATAAGTCTCAGGGCCTGGACTGTGGTGTGTGTGTGTATATATATATATAAGTCTCAGGGCCTGGACTGTGGTGTTTGTGCATATATATAAGTATCAGGGCCTGGACTGTGGTGTGTGTGTATATATATATAAGTCTCAGGGCCTGGACTGTGGTGTGTGTGTGTATATATATATATATATATAAGTCTCAGGGCCTGGACTGTGGTGTGTGTGTGTATATATATATATATAAGTCTGAGGGCCTGGACTGTGGTGTTTGTGCATATATATAAGTATCAGGGCCTGGACTGTGGTGTGTGTGTATATGTATATAAGTATCAGGGCCTGGACTGTGGTGTGTGTATATATATAAAAGTATCAGGGCCTGGACTGTGGTGTGTGTATGTATGTATATATAAGTATCAGGGCCTGGACTGTGGTGTGTGTGTATATATATATATAAGTCTCAGGGCCTGGACTGTAGTGTTTGTGCATATATATAAGTATCGGGCCTGGACTGTGGTGTGTGTGTGTGTGTATATATAAGTCTCAGGGCCTGGACTGTGATGTTTGTGTGTGTATATATATAAGTCTCAGGGCCTGGACTGTGGTGTGTGTGTGTATATATATATAAAGTCTCAGGGCCTGGACTGTGGTGTTTGTGCATATATATATATAAGTATCAGGGCCTGGACTGTGGTGTGTGTGCATATATATATATATATATGTCTCAGGGCCTGGACTGTGGTTTGTGTGTGTGTGTAAAGATAAGTCTCAGGGCCTGGACTGTGGTGTGTGTGTGTGTGTGTATATATATATATATAAGTCTCAGGGCCTGGACTGTGGTGTGTGTGTGTGTATATATATAAGTCTCAGGGCCTGGACTGTGGTGTTTGTGTATATATATAAAAGTATCAGGGCCTGGACTGTGGTTTGTGTGTGTGTGTATAGATAAGTATCAGGGCCTGGACTGTGGTGTGTGTGTGCATATATATATATAAGTATCAGGGCCTGGACTGTGGTGTTTGTGCATATATATATATAAGTATCAGGGCCTGGACTGTGGTGTGTGTGTGTGTATATATATAAGTCTCAGGGCCTGGACTGTGCTGTTTGTGTATGTATATATATAAGTATCAGGGTCTGGACTGTGGTGTGTGTGTATATATAAGTCTCAGGGCCTGGACTGTGGTGTTTGTGCATATATATATCTACGTATCAGGGCCTGGACTGTGGTGTGTGTGTGTATATATATATATATATATATATAAGTATCAGGGCCTGGACTGTGGTGTGTGTGTGTGTATATATATAAGTCTCAGGGCCTGGACTGTGCTGTTTGTGTATGTAGATAGAAGTATCAGGGTCTGGACTGTGGTGTGTGTGTATATATAAGTCTCAGGGCCTGGACTGTGGTGTTTGTGCATATATATATATACGTATCAGGGCCTGGACTGTGGTGTGTGTGTTTTTATATATATATATATATAAGTCTCAGGGCCTGGTCTGTGGTGTTTGTGCATATATATATATATAAGTATCAGGGCCTGGACTGTGGTGTTTGTGTATATATATATATAAGTATCAGGGCCTGGACTGTGGTGTTTGTGTATATATATATATAAGTCTCAGGGCCTGGACTGTGGTGTGTGTCTGTGTATATATATCTAAGTATCAGGGCCTGGACTGTGCTGTTTGTGTATGTAGATAGAAGTATCAGGGTCTGGACTGTGGTGTGTGTGTATATATAAGTCTCAGGGCCTGGACTGTGGTGTTTGTGCATATATATATATACGTATCAGGGCCTGGACTGTGGTGTGTGTGTTTTTATATATATATATATATAAGTCTCAGGGCCTGGTCTGTGGTGTTTGTGCATATATATATATATAAGTCTCAGGGCATGGACTGTGGTGTGTGTGTGTGTATATATATAAGTCTCAGGGCCTGGACCTTGGTGTTTGTGCATATATATAAGTATCAGGGCATGGACTGTGGTGTGTGTGTGTATATATATATAAGTCTCAGGTTCTGGACTTTGGTGTGTGTGTATATATATATATAAGTCTCAGGGTCTGGACTCTGGTGTGTGTCTGTGTATATATATATGTAAGTATCAGGGCCTGGACTGTGGTGTGTGTGTATATATATATAAGTATCAGGGCCTTGACTGTGGTGTTTGTGTGTGTATATATATCAGTCTCTGGGCCTGGACCGTGGTGTGTGTGTATATATATATAAGTCTCAGTGTCTGGACTGTGGTGTGTGTGTATATATATATAGGTCTCAGGGCCTGGACTGTGGTGTATGTGTATATATATATAAGTATCAGTGCCTGGACTGTGGTGTGTGTGTGTATATATATATATATAAGTCTCAGGGTCTGGACTGTGGTGTGTGTGTATATATATTATTCTCAGGGTCTGGACTGTGGTGTGTGTCTGTGTATATATCAGTATCAGGGCCTGGACTGTGGTGTGTGTGTGTGTGTGTATATATATAAGTCTCAGGGTCTGGCATGTGGTGTGTGTCTGTGTATATATATATAAGTATCAGGGCCTGGACTGTGGTGTGTGTGTGTGTATATATATAAGTCTCAGGGTCTGGACTGTGGTGTGTGTATGTGTATATATATATAAGTATCAGGGCCTGGACTGTGGTGTCTGTGTGTGTATATATATATATGTCTCAGGGTCTGGACTGTGGTGTGTGTCTGTTTATATATATATATATATAAGTATCAGGGCCTGGACTGTGGTGTGTGTATGTATATATATAAGTATCAGGGCCTGGACTTTGGTGTGTGTGTGTATATATATATAAGTATCAGGGCCTGGACTGTGGTGTGTGTGTATATATATATATATATATAAGTCTCAAGGCCTGGACTGTGGTGTGTGTTTGTGTATATATATAATTCTCAGGGCCTGGACTGTGGTGTTTGTATGTGTATATATATAAGTATCAGGGCCTGGACTGTGGTGTGTGTGTGTGTATATATATATAAGTATCAGGGCCTGGACTGTGGTCTTTGTTGTGTGTATATATATAAGTATCAGGGCCTGGACTGTGGTGTTTGTGTGTGTATATATATAAGTATCAGGGCCTGGACTGTGGTGTGTGTGTGTGTATATATATATAAGTATCAGGGCCTGGACTGTGGTGTTTGTGTGTGTATATATATAAGTCTCAGGGCCTGGACTGTGGTGTTTGTGTGTGTATATATGTAAGTATCAGGGCCTGGACTGTGGTGTGTGTGTGTGTATATATATATAAGTATCAGGGCCTGGACTGTGGTGTTTGTGTGTGTGTATATATATAAGTATCAGGGCCTGGACTGTGGTGTTTGTGTGTGTATATATATAAGTATCAGGGCCTGGACTGTGGTGTGTGTCTGTGCATATATCAGTATCAGGGCCTGGACTGTGGTGTGTGTGTGTGTGTGTATATATATAAGTCTCAGGGTCTGGCATGTGGTGTGTGTCTGTGTATATATATATAAGTATCAGGGCCTGGACTGTGGTGTGTGTGTGTGTATATATATAAGTCTCAGGGTCTGGACTGTGGTGTGTGTATGTGTATATATATATAAGTATCAGGGCCTGGACTGTGGTGTGTGTGTGTGTATATATATATGTCTCAGGGTCTGGACTGTGGTGTGTGTCTGTTTATATATATATATATATAAGTATCAGGGCCTGGACTGTGGTGTGTGTATGTATATATATAAGTATCAGGGCCTGGACTTTGGTGTGTGTGTGTATATATATATAAGTATCAGGGCCTGGACTGTGGTGTGTGTGTATATATATATATATATATATAAGTCTCAAGGCCTGGACTGTGGTGTGTGTTTGTGTATATATATAAGTCTCAGGGCCTGGACTGTGGTGTTTGTATGAGTATATATATAAGTATCAGGGCCTGGACTGTGGTGTGTGTGTGTGTATATATATATAAGTATCAGGGCCTGGACTGTGGTCTTTGTTGTGTGTATATATATAAGTATCAGGGCCTGGACTGTGGTGTTTGTGTGTGTATATATATAAGTATCAGGGCCTGGACTGTGGTGTGTGTGTGTGTATATATATAAGTATCAGGGCCTGGACTGTGGTGTTTGTGTGTGTATCTATAAGTCTCAGGGCCTGGACTGTGGTGTTTGTGTGTGTATATATGTAAGTATCAGGGCCTGGACTGTGGTGTGTGTGTGTGTATATATATATAAGTATCAGGGCCTGGACTGTGGTGTTTGTGTGTGTATATATATAAGTATCAGGGCCTGGACTGTGGTGTTTGTGTGTGTATATATATAAGTATCAGGGCCTGGACTGTGGTGTTTGTGTGTGTATATATATAAGTCTCAGGGCCTGGACTGTGGTGTTTGTATGTGTATATATATAAGTATCAGGGCCTGGACTGTGGTGTGTGTGTGTGTATATATATAAGTATCAGGGCCTGGACCGTGGTGTTTGTTGTGTGTATATATATAAGTACCAGGGCCAGGACTGTGGTGTTTGTGTGTGTGTATATATAAGTATCAGGGCCTGGACTGTGGTGTGTGTGTGTGTATATATATAAGTATCAGGGCCTGGACTGTGGTGTTTGTGTGTGTATATATATAAGTCTCAGGGCCTGGACTGTGGTGTTTGTGTGTGTATATATGTAAGTATCAGGGCCTGGACTGTGGTGTGTGTGTGTGTATATATATAAGTATCAGGGTCTGGACTGTGGTGTTTGTGTGTGTATATATATAAGTATCAGGGTCTGGACTGTGGTGTGTGTGTGTGTATATAAGTATCAGGGTCTGGACTGTGGTGTTTGTGTCTACATATAAGTATCAGGGCCTGGACTGTGGTGTGTGTGTATACATATAAGTATCAGGGCCAGGACTGTGGTGTTTGTGTGTGTATCTATATAAGTATCAGGGCCTGGACTGTGGTGTGTGTATATATATATACATAAGTATCAGGGCCTGGACTGTGGTGTGTGTGTATATCTCTAAGTATCAGGGCCTGGACTGTGGTGTGTGTATATATATATAAGTATCAGGGCCTGGACTGTGGTGTGTGTATATATATATATAAGTATCAGGGCCTGGACTGTGGTGTGTGTGTATATATATATATATAAGTATCAGGGCCTGGACTGTGGTGTTTGTGTGTGTATCTATATAAGTATCTGGGCCTGGACTGTGGTGTGTGTGTATATATATATAAGTATCAGTGCCTGGACTGTGGTGTTTGTGTGTGTATCTATATAAGTATCAGGGCCTGGACTGTGGTGTGTGTGTATATATATAAGTATCAGGGTCTGGACTGTGGTGTTTGTGTGTATATATAAGTATCAGGGCCTGGACTGTGGTGTGTGTGTGTGTATATATATATAAGTATCAGGGCCTGGACTGTGGTGTTTGTGTGTGTATATATATAAGTATCAGGGCCTGGACTGTGGTGTTTGTGTGTGTATATATATAAGTATCAGGGCCTGGACTGTGGTGTTTGTGTGTGTATATATATAAGTATCAGGGCCTGGACTGTGGTGTTTGTGTGTGTATATATATAAGTCTCAGGGCCTGGACTGTGGTGTTTGTATGTGTATATATATAAGTATCAGGGCCTGGACTGTGGTGTGTGTGTGTGTATATATATAAGTATCAGGGCCTGGACTGTGGTGTTTGTTGTGTGTATATATATAAGTACCAGGGCCTGGACTGTGGTGTTTGTGTGTGTATATATATAAGTATCAGGGCCTGGACTGTGGTGTGTGTGTGTGTATATATATAAGTATCAGGGCCTGGACTGTGGTGTTTGTGTGTTTATATATGTAAGTATCAGGGCCTGGACTGTGGTGTGTGTGTGTGTATATATATAAGTATCAGGGTCTGGACTGTGGTGTTTGTGTGTGTATATATATAAGTCTCAGGTCCTGGACTGTGGTGTTTGTGTGTGTATATATGTAAGTATCAGGGCCTGGACTGTGGTGTGTGTGTGTGTATATATATATAAGTATCAGGGCCTGGACTGTGGTGTTTGTGTATATATATATAAGTATCAGGGCGTGGACTGTGGTGTGTGTGTGTGTATATATATATATATATATATATGTATATCAGGGCCTGGACTGTGGTGTTTGTGTATATATATAAGTATCAGGGTCTGGACTGTGGTGTTTGTGTGTGCATATATATATATATCGACAGGTTTGCGTCTGCCTGCAATGAATTTGGCCTAACCATCAGCCTCAAGAAAACGAACGTCATGGGGCAGGATGTCAGAAATGCTCCATCCATCAATATTGGCGACCACGCTCTGGAAGTGGTTCAAGAGTTCACCTACCTAGGCTCAACTATCACCAGTAACCTGTCTCTAGATGCAGAAATCAACAAGCGCATGGGTAAGGCTTCCACTGCTATGTTCAGACTGGCCAAGAGAGTGTGGGAAAATGGCGCACTGACACGGAACACAAAAGTCCGAGTGTATCAGGCCTGTGTCCTCAGTACCTTGCTCTACGGCAGCGAGGCCTGGACAACGTATGCCAGCCAAGAGCGACGTCTCAATTCATTACATCTTCGCTGCCTTCGGAGAATACTTGGCATCAGGTGGCAGGACTATATCTCCAATACAGAAGTCCTTGAAGCGGCCAACACCCCCAGCTTATACACACTACTGAGTCAGCGGCGCTTGAGATGGCTTGGCCATGTGAGCCGCATGGAAGATGGCAGGATCCCCAAAGACACATTGTACAGCGAGCTCGCCACTGGTATCAGACCCACCGGCCGTCCATGTCTCCGTTATAAAGACGTCTGCAAACGCGACATGAAATCGTGTGACATTGATCACAAGTCGTGGGAGTCAGTTGCCAGCATTCGCCAGAGCTGGCGGGCAGCCACAAAGACAGGGCTAAATTGTGGCGAGTCGAAGAGACTTAGTAGTTGGCAGGAAAAAAGACAGAGGCGCAAGGGGAGAGCCAACTGTGCAACAGCCCCAACAAACAAATTTCTCTGCAGCACCTGTGGAAGAGCCTGTCACTCTAGAATTGGCCTTTATAGCCACTCCAGGCGCTGCTTCACAAACCACTGACCACCTCCAGGCACGTATCCATTGTCTCTCGAGATAAGGAGGCCCAAAAGAAAGAAAGAATATATATAAGTATCAGGGCCTGGACTGTGGTGTGTGTGTGTATACATAAGTATCAGGGTCTGGACTGTGGTGTTTGTGTCTACATATAAGTATCAGGGCCTGGACTGTGGTGTGTGTGTGTGTATCTATATAAGTATCAGGGCCTGGACTGTGGTGTGTGTATATATATATATACATAAGTATCAGGGCCTGGACTGTGGTGTGTGTGTATATCTCTAAGTATCAGGGCCTGGACTGTGGTGTGTGTATATATATATAAGTATCAGGGCCTGGACTGTGGTGTGTGTATATATATATATAAGTATCAGGGCCTGGACTGTGGTGTGTGTGTATATATATATAAGTATCAGGGCCTGGACTGTGGTGTGTGTGTATATATATAAGTATCAGGGCCTGGACTGTGGTGTGTGTGTGTATCTATATAAGTATCAGGGCCTGGACTGTGGTGTGTGTGTATATATATTTATAAGTATCAGGGCCTGGACTGTGGTGTTTGTGTGTGTATCTATATAAGTCTCAGGGCCTGGACTGTGGTGTTTGTGTATATATATAAGTATCAGGGCCTGGACTGTGGTGTTTGTGTGTATATATAAGTATCAGGGTCTGGACTGTGGTGTGTGTGTATATCTATATAAGTCTCAGGGCCTGGACTGTGGTGTTTGTGTATATATATAAGTATCAGGGCCTGGACTGTGGTGTGTGTGTATATATATAAGTATCAGGGCCTGGACTGTGGTGTGTGTGTGTATATATATATATAAGTCTCAGGGCCTGGACTGTGGTGTTTGTGTATATATATAAGTATCAGTGTCTGGACTGTGGTGTGTGTGTATTTATATAAGTATCAGGGCATGGACTGTGGTGTGTGTGTATATATATAAGTATCAGGGCCTGGACTGTGGTGTTTGTGTGTGTATCTATGTAAGTATCAGGGCCTGGACTGTGGTGTGTGTGTATATATATAAGTATCAGGGTCTGGACTGTGGTGTTTGTGTGTGTATATATATATATATAAGTATCAGGGCCCGGACTGTGGTGTTTGTGTGTGTATATATGTAAGTATCATGGCCTGGACTGTGGTGTGTGTGTGTGTATATATATAAGTATCAGGGCCTGGACTGTGGTGTTTGTGTGTGTATATATATATAAGTATCATGGCCTGGACTGTGGTGTGTGTGTGTGTATATATATAAGTATCAGGGCCTGGACTGTGGTGTTTGTGTGTGTATATATATATAAGTATCAGGGCCTGGACTGTGGTGTGTGTGTATATATATATATAAGTATCAGGGCCTGGACTGTGGTGTTTGTGTGTGTATCTATGTAAGTATCAGGGCCTGGACTGTGGTGTGTGTGTATATATATAAGTATCAGGGTCTGGACTGTGGTGTTTGTGTGTGTATATATATATATATAAGTATCAGGGCCCGGACTGTGGTGTTTGTGTGTGTATATATGTAAGTATCATGGCCTGGACTGTGGTGTGTGTGTGTGTATATATATAAGTATCAGGGCCTGG
>NC_090420.1:10541909-10543950 GCF_036365525.1 Heterodontus francisci
GTGTGTATATATACATATAAGTATCAGGGCCTGGACGGTGGTTGTGTGTGTGCATATATATATAATTCTCAGGGGACTGGACTGTGGTGTGTGTATATATATATATACAAGTCTCAGGGCCTGGGACTGTGGTGTTTGTGTATATATATAAGTATCAGGGCCTGGACTGTGGTGTGTGTGTGTGTGTATATATATATAAGTCTCAGGGCCTGGACTGTGGTGTGTGTGTGTCTCTATATAAGTTTCAGGGTCTGGACTGTGGTGTTTGTGTATATATATAAGTATCAGGGGCCTGGACTGTGATGTGTGTGTGTGTGTATATATATAAGTCTCAGGGACTGGACTGTGGTGTGTGTGTGTATATATATATAAGTCTCAGGGCCTGGACTGTGGTGTTTGTGCATATATATATACATATATAAGTCTCAGGGCCTGGACTGTGGTGTGTGTGTGTGTATATATATTTAAGTCTCAGGGACTGGACTGTGGTGTTTGTGCATATATATATAATTCTCAGGGACTGGACTGTGGTGTGTGTGTGTATATATATAAGTCTCAGGGACTGGACTGTGGTGTTTGTGCATTTATATATATAAGTATCAGGGACTGGACTGTGGTGTTTGTGCATTTATATATATAAGTATCAGGGCCTGGACTGTGGTGTTTGTGTATATATATATAAGTATCAGGGCCTGGACTGTGGTTTGTGTGTATATATATATATATATATAAGTCTCAGGGCCTGGACTGTGGTGTTTGTGTATATATATATAAGTATCAGGGCCTGGACTGTGGTGTAGTGTGTATATATATATTATATACTATATATAAGTCTCAGAGCCTGGACTGTGGTGTGTGTTGTGAGTGTATTTTTAGTCTCAGGGCCGGGACTGTGGTGTGTGTGTGTGTGTGTATATATATATATAAGTCTCAGGCCTGGGACTGTGGTGTTTGTGCACATATATATATATATATATAAGTCTCAGGGCCTGGACTGTGGTGTTTGTGTGTATATATATTTATATATATATATATAAGTATAAGTCTCAGGGCATGGACTGTGGTGTGTGTGTGTGTAAATATATATATATATATAAGTCTCAGGGCCTGGACTGTGGTGTTTGTGTGTGTGTGTATATATATATATAAGTATCAGGGCCTGGACTGTGTTGTGTGTCTGTGTATTATATATATATAAGTATCAGGGCCTGGACCGTGGTGTGTGTGTATATATATATAAGTATCAGGGCCTGGACTGTGGTGTTTGTGTGTATATATATAAGACTCAGGGCCTGGACTGTGGTGTGTGTGTATATATATAGGTCTCAGGGCCTGGATTGTGGTGTGTGTGTATATATATATATATAAGTTTCAGGGCCTGGACTGTGGTGTTTGTGTGTGTATATATATAAGTCTCAGGGTCTGGACTGTGGTGTGTGTATATATATATAGATATATAAGTCTCAGGGTCTGGACTGTGGTGTGTGTGTATATATATTATTCTCAGGGTCTGGACTGTGGTGTGTGTCTGTGTATATATATATATATATATATATATATATAAGTATCAGGGCCTGGACTGTGGTTGTGTGTGTATATATATAAGTATCAGGGCCTGGACTGTGGTGTGTGTCTGTGTATATATATAAGTCTCAGGGTCTGGACTGTGGTGTGTGTCTGTGTATATATATAAGTCTCAGGGCCTGGACTGTGGTGTGTGTGTGTGTATATATATAAGTCTCAGGGCCTGGACTGTGGTGTGTGTGTATATATATATATATATAAGTCTCAGGGCCTGGACTGTGGTGTGTGTGTGTGTATATATATAAGTCTCAGGGCCTGGACTGTGGTGTGTGTGTATATATATATATAAGTCTCAGGGCCTGGACTGTGGTGTGTGTGTGTGTATATATATATATAAGTCTCAGGGCCTGGACTGTGGTGTGTGTATATATATATATAAGTATCAGGGCCTGGACTGTGGTGTGTGTGTTTATATATATATATATATATAGGTCTCAGGGCCTGGACTGTGGTGTGA
>NC_090421.1:0-87023 GCF_036365525.1 Heterodontus francisci
TAGGATAGACAGTGAGAGAGAGGGAAGGAGAGAGAGTCAGAGAGAGGGAAGGAGAGAGAGTCAGAGAGAGGGAAGGAGAGAGAGTCAGAGAGAGGGAAGGAGAGAGTCAGAGAGAGGGAAGGAGAGAGAGTCAGAGAGAGGGAAGGAGAGAGAGTCAGAGAGAGGGAAGGAGAGAGAGTCAGAGAGAGGGAAGAGGAGAGAGAGTCAGAGAGAGGGAAGGAGAGAGAGTCAGAGAGAGGGAAGGAGAGAGAGTCAGAGAGAGGGAAGGAGAGAGAGTCAGAGAGAGGGAAGGAGGAGAGAGTCAGAGAGAGGGAAGGAGAGAGAGTCAGAGAGAGGGAAGGAGAGAGAGTCAGAGAGAGGGAAGGAGAGAGAGTCAGAGAGAGGGAAGGAGAGAGAGTCAGAGAGAGGGAAGGAGATGAGAGTCAGAGAGAGGGAAGGAGAGAGAGTCAGAGAGAGGGAAGGAGAGAGAGTCAGAGAGAGGGAAGGAGAGAGAGTCAGAGAGAGGGAAGGAGAGAGAGTCAGAGAGAGGGAAGGAGAGAGAGTCAGAGAGAGGGAAGGAGAGAGAGTCAGAGAGAGGGAAGGAGAGAGAGTCAGAGAGAGGGAAGGAGAGAGAGTCAGAGAGAGGGAAGGAGAGAGAGTCAGAGAGAGGGAAGGAGAGAGAGTCAGAGAGAGGAAGGAGAGAGAGTCAGAGAGAGGGAAGGAGAGAGAGTCAGAGAGAGGGAAGGAGAGAGAGTCAGAGAGAGGGAAGGAGAGAGAGTCAGAGAGAGGGAAGGAGAGAGAGTCAGAGAGAGGGAAGGAGAGAGAGTCAGAGAGAGGGAAGGAGAGAGAGTCAGAGAGAGGGAAGGAGAGAGAGTCAGAGAGAGGGAAGGAGAGAGAGTCAGAGAGAGGGAAGGAGAGAGAGTCAGAGAGAGGGAAGGAGAGAGAGTCAGAGAGAGGGAAGGAGAGAGAGTCAGAGAGAGGGAAGGAGAGAGAGTCAGAGAGAGGGAAGGAGAGAGAGTCAGAGAGAGGGAAGGAGAGAGAGTCAGAGAGAGGGAAGGAGAGAGTCAGAGAGAGGGAAGGAGAGAGAGTCAGAGAGAGGGAAGGAGAGAGAGTCAGAGAGAGGGAAGGAGAGAGAGTCAGAGAGAGGAAGGAGAGAGAGTCAGAGAGAGGGAAGGAGAGAGAGTCAGAGAGAGGAAGGAGAGAGTCAGAGAGAGGGAAGGAGAGAGAGTCAGAGAGAGGGAAGAGAGAGAGTCAGAGAGAGGGAAGGAGAGAGAGTCAGAGAGAGGGAAGGAGAGAGAGTCAGAGAGAGGGAAGAGAGAGAGTCAGAGAGAGGGAAGGAGAGAGAGTCAGAGAGAGGGAAGGAGAGAGAGTCAGAGAGAGGGAAGGAGAGAGAGTCAGAGAGAGGGAAGGAGAGAGAGTCAGAGAGAGGGAAGGAGAGAGCGTCAGAGAGAGACAGTGAGACGGAGAGAGAGACAGAGAGAGGGAAGGAGAGACAGACGGAAAGAGAGACAGAGAGAGGGAAGGAGAGACAGATTGAGAGAGAGAGACAGAGAGTGGGAAGTAGAGCTGAGCTGCTGGTGAAGACGCTCAGAGCCTGGACCTGTAATTGCTCTGTGCTGCCACTAGATAGCGGCAAATCACCACAAAACAGACTGAGATTCCCCCATTGCAAAATACTGTCTGGAGCTGAGACTGAATCCACCAGGACCCCATTAACCCTGAGAGAGTCCCCATTAACCCTGAGAGAGTCCCCATTAACCCTGAGAGAGTCCCCATTAACCCTGAGAGAGTCCCATTAACCCCGAGAGGGACCCCATTAACCCTGAGAGAGTCCCCATTAACCCTGAGAGAGTCCCCATTAACCCTGAGAGAGTCCCCATTAACCCTGAGAGAGTCCCCATTAACCCCGAGAGAGTCCCCATTAACCCCGAGAGAGTCCCCATTAACCCGAGAGGGTCCCCATTAACCCGAGAGGGTCCCCATTAACCCCGAGAGAGTCCCCATTAACCCCGAGAGAGTCCCCATTAACCCCGAGAGGGACCCCATTAACCCGAGAGGGACCCCATTAACCCGAGAGAGTCCCCATTAACCCCGAGAGAGTCCCCATTAACCCCGAGAGAGTCCCCATTAACCCCGAGAGAGTCCCCATTAACCCCGAGAGGGTCCCCATTAACCCCGAGAGGGTCCCCATTAATCCCGAGAGGGTCCCCATTGACCCCGAGAGTGTCCCCATTGACCCCCAAGAGTGTCCCTATTACAAAGAACAGTACAGCACAGGAACAGGCCATTCGGCCCTCCAAGCCTGTGCCGATCTTGATGCCTGCCGAAACTAACACCTTCTGCACTTCCGGGTCCGTATCCCTCTATTCCCTTCCTATTCATATATTTGTCAAGATGTCTCTTAACGTCTCTATGGTACCTGCTTCCACCACCTCCCCCGGCAACAAGTTCCAGGCACTCACCACCCTCTGTGTAAAGAACTTGCCTCGCACATCCCCTCTAAACTTTGCCCCTCACCTTAAACCTATGTCCCCTAGTAACTGACTCTTCCACCCTGGGAAAAAGCTTCTGACTATCCACTCTGTCCAAGCCACTCATAACTTTGTAAACCTCTATCATGTCACCCCTCCACCTCCATCGTTCCAGTGAAAACAATCCGAGTTTATCCAACCTCTCCTCATAGCTAATGCCCTCCAGACCAGGCAACATCCTGGTAAACCTCTTCTGTACCCTCTCCAAAGCCTCCACGTCCTTCTGGTAGTGTGGCGACCAGAATTGCATGCAATATTCTAAGTGTGGCCTAATTAAGGTTCTGTACAGCTGCAACATGACTTGCCAATTTTGATACTCTATGCCCCGACCGATGAAGGCAAGCATGCCGTATGCCTTCTTGACTAGATTATCCACCTGCGTTGCCACTTTCAGTGACCTGTGGACCTGTACGCCCAGATCTCTCTGCCTGTCAATACTCCTAAGGGTTCTGCCATTTACTGTATACCTCCCACCTGCATTAGACCTTCCAAAATGCATTACCTCACATTTGTCCAGATTAAACTCCATCTGTCATTTCTCCGCCCAAGTCTCCAACCGATCTATATCCTGCTGTATCCTCTGACAATCCTCATCACTATCCGCAACTCCACCAACCTTTGTGTCGTCCGCAAACTTACTAATCAGACCAGCTACATTTTCCCTGAGAGTGTCCCCTTTAACCCTGAGAGGGTCCCTATTAACCCCCTGGAGGGACAGGATTAACTCTCTCCCTAGAGGGGCAGTTTTAACCCCTTAGATCCAGTGTGTCCACACGGATGCACATCCACAAACACACACATACCGAGTTGAGGTGAACGGCGTAGATGCGTTTAAGGGGGGGGGGGGGTAGCTGGATAAACACACGAGGGGGAAAGGAATAGAGGGATATGGTGATGGGGGGGGGGGTGGAGTTGAAGTAGAGGGTGTGAGGAGGCTTGTGTGGAGAATCGCATGTTTATGTGCTGTAAATTATGCTTCATATCAGTGCAGACAACAGGAGGAATAAACTTAACCTGGATTAAAAATATTACACAGCGCAGAAACAGGCCATTCGTCCCATCTACTACGTGCCAGTGTTTCTGCTCCACACGAGCATCTTCCCACCCCCTACTTCATCTCCCCGTCCCCCATCACCATATCCCTCTACCCATTTCTCCCTCATGTGTTTATCCAGCTTCCCCCCGTCTTAAATGCATCTCAACCCACTCCCTGTGTTCGCGAGTCCCACGTTCTCACCGTTCTCTGGGTGAATTAGGTATTAACATTAGCGACATTATTGTCAGTCTTCCCCTCTCGTTCCGAGTCCCTCTCTGTCCCTGTCTCCTCCCCCATCGCCTCCGTCCCCTATAGCCTTCACCCCGCTCCCCGGCCTATTGGCCGGAGTTTTTTGATTGGATGGTGAGAGGCTACAAAATAGGGGCAGCGATGGAGGTGCATCTATCCCAGAATGCATGGCAGCAGTGAAAGCCCTCCATTCAGTCCATTGACCCTCAGGGTTGCATAGAGGCCTTTCACTAACTGCAGGAATGCTGGGAGTGCCAGCCGCCATTGCTGCTGCCAAGTGGCTCACAGTGACAAGGCATTGACATTGCAACTTCCATGCCTGCCTGGTTCACTTCATTCACCCCGAGGCTATCTGTGGGATCTTGCTGTGCGCCGGTTTGTCTTCCCTCTATGATCCTCGCTTTCAGCTGTTGGCTCAGTTGGTCGCGCCCCCTTCCCAGAGCCACAAGATCACACGGGGGGAGGAGGGCGTAAGACCCCAGTCCGGAGAATCGTGCACAGAATCCATGCTGACTTTCCCTGCACCAGTACTGAGGGAGCGCCGCGCTGTCGGAGGGTCAGTACTGAGGGAGCGCCGCGCTGTCGGAGGGTCAGTACTGAGGGAGCGCCGCGCTGTCGGAGGGTCAGTACTGAGGGAGCGCCGCACTGTCGGAGGGTCAGTACTGAGGGAGCGCCGCGCTGTCGGAGGGTCAGTACTGAGGGAGCGCCGCGCTGTCGGAGGGTCGGTGCTGAGGGAGCGCTGCGCTGTCGGAGGGTCAGTACTGAGGGAGCGCCACACTGTCGGAGGGTCAGCGCTGAGGGAGCGCCGCACTGTCGGAGGGTCAGTACTGAGGGAGTGCCGCACTGTCGGAGGGTCAGTACTGAGGGAGCGCCGCGCTGTCGGAGGGTCAGTACTGAGGGAGCGCCGCGCTGTCGGAGGGTCAGTACTGAGGGAGTGCGGCACTGTCAGAGGGTCAGCACTGAGGGAGCACCGCACTGTCGGAGGGTCAGTACCAAGGGAGTGCAAGCGAACTGGGGAAAGGAGGTGCGAGGAAAGAATTAAGTTGCTTTATTGTGTCTCAGACAACTTGTTTAGTTTTCTCTCTCTCTCTCTCTCTCTCTCTCTCTCTCTCTCTCCCGCACCTCTGACAGCGTGGAGCTCCCTCGACACTGGGGGAAAGAGCAGGGGGTCTGAATTGCGCTGTTCATCCTGAGGGCTACCACAGGAGGTATGGGCTGAATGGCCTCTCTCTATTTTTTTTATTTGTTCCTGGGATGTGGGCGTCGCTGGCCAGGCCAGCATTTATTGCCCTTGAGAAGGTGGTGGTGAGCTGCCTTCTTGAATCGCTGCAGTCCATGTGGGGTAGGTGACACCCACAGTGCTGTTAGGAAGGGAGTTCCAGGATTTTGACCCAGCGACAGTGAAGGAACGGCCGATATAGTTCCAAGTCAGGATGGTGTGTGACTCGGAGGGGAACTTGCAGATGGTGGTGTTCCCATGCATTTGCTGCCCTTGTCCTTCTATTTGGTAGAGGTCGCGGGTTTGGAAGGTGCTGTCTAAGGAGCCTTGGTGCATTGCTGCAGTGCATCTTGTAGATGGTACACACGGCTGTCACTGTGTGTCGGTGGTGGAGGGAGTGAATGTTTGTGGATGGGGTGCCAATCAAGCGGGCTGCTTTGTCCTGGATGGCGTCGAGCTTCTTGAGTGTTGTTGGGGCTGCACCCATCCAGGCAAGTGGAGAGTATTCCATCGCACTCCTGACTTGTGCCTTGTAGATGGTGGACAGGCTTTGGGGAGTCAGGAGGTGAGTTACTCGCCTCAGGATTCCCAGCCTCTGACCTGCTCTTGTCGCCACGGTATTTATATGGCTACTCCAGTTCAGTTTCTGGTCAATGGTAAACCCCGCAGGACGTTGATAGTGGGGGATTCGGCGATGGTAATGCCATTGAATGTCAAGGGGAGATGGTTAGAGTCTCTCTTGTTGGAGATGGTCATTGCCTGGCACTTGGGTGGCGCGAATGTTACTTGCCACTTATCAGCCCAAGCCTGGATATTGTCCAGGTCTTGCTGCATTTCTACACGGACTGCTTCAGTATCTGAGGAGTCGCGAATGGTGCTGAACATTGTGCAATCATCAGTGAACATCCCCACTTCTGACCTGATGATGGAGGGAAGGTCATTGATGAAGCAGCTGAAGATGGCTGGGCCTGGGACACTACCCTGAGGAACTCCTGCAGTGATGTCCTGGGGAGCTGAGGTGATTGACCTCCAACAACCGCGACCATCTTCCTTTGCGCTGGGTACGGTACCAACCAGCGCAGGGTCACCCCCCACCCGCTTCCCACTGACTCCAGTTTTGCGAGGGGCTCCTTGATGCCAGGCTTGGTCGGACGCTGCCGTGAAGTCGGGGTGGGGGGGGGGGGGTGGGCGGTGACCCTCACCCCCACCCCCACCCCTGGGGTTCGGTGTGTTTCTGAGTGAGCCTGTGCAAGTGGGCGGAGGGTGGTGAGTTGGGGGTGGGAGCTTGCAGGGTGCAGCTTCCCCCTCCCGGCCAGCGGTGGCGCTGCGGGAGAGGCGCCCGTAGCCGCGTGCGCCGGCGCGGGGGCCGGCTGCGAATGCCGTGCCCGCGACGCGCAGCAGCCGGGGGCACGCAGGCGCAGCACCGTCACCGCCGGGCGCCGCGCCAGCGCACTGGCCCCTCCCCGCGCCCTGGGCCGCGGCTCCGGGGACTACAACTCCCGGCAGCCCCCGCGCGCGCGTGTAGGCCTCAGGCTGTGGCAAATTGAGCAGGCCCCAGGCTTGAGGTGGGAGCCTGGAACTGCGCTGAAGGGAGGCGGTTAGAGGAGGGGGGGGGGGGGGTTCTGGGGGTTTTATTGGGGTTTTGGGGGTTTATTGAAGAGTCTGAGGGTTTATTGGAGGGTCTGAGGGTATATTGGGGGGTCTGGGGGTTATTGGGGGGTCTGGGGGTTTATTGGGGGGGGTCTGGGGGTTATTGAGGATCTGGGGGTTTATTGGGGGTCTGGGTGTTTTTTGGGGGTCTGGGGGTTTATTGGGGGGTCTGGGGGTTTATTGGGGGGTCTGGGGGTTTATTGAGGATCTGGGGGTTCATTGGGGGGTCTGGGGGTTTATTGGAGGATCTGGGGGTTCATTGGGGGGTTTGGGGGTTTATTGGAGGGTCTGGGGGTTCATTGGGGGGTCTGGGGGTTTATTGAAGAGTCTGAGGGTATATTGGGGGTTCTGGTGGTTTATTGGGGGGGGGGTCTGGTGGTTTATTGAGGATCTGGGGGTTATTGAGGATCTGGGGGTTTATTGGGGGTCTGGGTGTTTATTGGGGGGTCTGGGGGTTTATTGGGGGGTCTGGGGGTTTATTGAGGATCTGGGGGTTCATTGGGGGGTCTGGGGGTTTATTGGAGGGTCTGGGGGTTCATTGGGGGGTTTGGGGGTTTATTGGAGGGTCTGGGGGTTCATTGGGGGGTCTGGGGGTTTATTGAAGAGTCTGAGGGTATATTGGGGGTTCTGGTGGTTTATTGGGGGGTCTGGTGGTTTATTGAGGATCTGGGAGTTTATTATGGGGTCTGGGGGTTTATTGAGGATCTGGGGGTTCATTGGGGGGTCTGGGGGTTTATTGAGGGCTCTGGGGGTTTATTGTGGGGTCTGGGGGTTTATTGAGGATCTGGGGGTTTATTGGGGGGTCTGGGGGTTTATTGGGGGGTCTGGGGGTTTATTGGGGGGTCTGGGGGTTTATTGAGGATCTGGGGGTTTATTATGGGGTCTGGGGGTTTATTGTGGATCTGGGGGTTCATTGGGGGGTCTGGGGGTTTATTGAGGGCTCTGGGGGTTTATTGTGGGGTCTGGAGGTTTATTGGGGGTCTGGGGGTTTATTGAAGAGTCTGAGGGTATATTGGAGGGTCTGGGTTTATTTGGGGGGGGTCTGGGGGTTATTGAGGGATCTGGTGGTTTATTGGGGGGTTTGGTGGTTTATTGAGGATCTGGGGGTTTATTGTGGGGTCTGGGGGGTTTATTGTGGGGTTTGGGGGTTTATTGAGGATCTGGGGGTTCATTGGGGGGTCTGGGGGTTTATTGAAGAGTCTGAGGGTATATTGGGGGTTCTGGTGGTTTATTGGGGGGTCTGGGGGTTATTGAGGGGTCTGGTGGTTTATTGGGGGGTCTGGTGGTTTATTGAGGATCTGGGGGTTTATTATGGGGTCCGGGGGTTTATTGGGGGGTCTGGGGGTTATTGAGGGGTCTGGTGGTTTATTGGGGGGTCTGGTGGTTTATTGGGGGGTCTGGTGGTTTATTGAGGGGTCTGGTGGTTTATTGAGGATCTGGGGGTTTATTATGGGGTCTGAGGGTATATTGGGGGTTCTGGTGGTTTATTGTGGGGTCTGGGGGTTTATTGAGGATCTGGGGGTTCATTGGGGGGTCTGGGGGTTTTTTGAGGGCTCTGGGGGTTTATTGTGGGGTCTGGGGGTTTATTGGGGGGTCTGGGGGTTTATTGAGGATCTGGGGGTTTATTGGGGGGTCTGGGGGTTTATTGAGGGCTCTGGGGGTTTATTGTGGGGTCTGGGGGTTTATTGGGGGTTCTGGTGGTTTATTGGGGGTCTGGGAGTTTATTGGGGGGTCTGGGGGTTTATTGAGGATCTGGGTGTTTATTGGGGTGTCTGGGGCTTTATTGAGGGATCTGGGGGTTTATTGAGGGCTCTGGGGGTTTATTGTGGGGTCTGGGGGTTTATTGTGGGTTTTGGTGGTTTATTGGGGGGTCTGGGGGTTTATTGAGGATCTGGGGGTTTATTGGGGGCTCTGGGGGTTTATTGGAGGGTCTGGGTTTTTTTGGGGGGTTCTGGTGGTTTATTGGGGGTCTGGGGGTTTATTGTGGGGTCTGGGGGTTTATTGGGGGGTCTGGGGGTTTATTGGGGGGTCTGGGGGTTTATTGAGGATCTAGGGGTTTATTGGGGGGTCTGGGGGTTTATTGAGGATCTAGGGGTTTATTGGGGGGTCTGGGGGTTTATTGGAGGGTCGGGGTTTATTGGGGGGTCTGGGGGTTTATTGGGGGGTCGGGGTTTATTGGGGGGTCTGGGGGTTTATTGGGGGGTCTGGGGGTTTATTGTGGGATCTGGGGGTTTATTGGGGGGTCTGGGGGTTTATTGGGGGGTCTGGGGGTTTATTGAGGGCTCTGGGGGTTTATTGGGGGTTCTGGTGGTTTGTTGGGGGTCTGGGGGTTTATTGGGGGGTCTGGGGGTTTATTGAGGATCTGGGGGTTTATTGTGGGGTCTGGGGGTTTATTGGGGGTTCTGGTGGTTTATTGGGGGTTCTGGTGGTTTATTGTGGGGTCTGGGGGTTTATTGGGGGCTCGGGGTTTATTGTGGGGTCTGGGGGTTTATTGTGGGGTCTGGGTGTTTATTGGGGATCTGGGGGTTTATTGTGGGGTCTGGGGGTTTATTGGGGAGTCTGGGGGTTTATTGGGGGGTCTCGGGGTTTATTGGGGGGGTCTGGGGGTTTATTGTGGGGTCTAGGGGTTTATTGGGAAGGGTCTGGGGGTTTATTGGGGGGGTCTGGGGGTTTATTGGGGGTCTGGTGGTTTATTGAGGGATCTGGGGGTTTATTGGGGGGGTCTGGGGGTTTATTGTGGGGTATGGGGGGTTTATTGGGGGTCTGGGGGTTTATTGGGGATCTGGGGGTTTATTGTGGGGTCTAGGGGTTTATTGGGAAGGGTCTGGGGGTTTATTGGGGGGTCTGGGGGTTTATTGGAGGGTCTGGTGCTTTATTGAGGGATCTGGGGGTTTATTGTGGGGTCTAGGGGTTTATTGGGAAGGGTCTGGGGGTTTATTGAGGGATCTGGGGGTTTATTGAGGGATCTGGGGGTTTATTGAGGATCTGGGGGTTTATTGTGGGGTCTAGGGGTTTATTGGGAAGGGTCTGGGGGTTTATTGGGGGTCTGGGGGTTTATTGGAGGGTCTGGTGGTTTATTGAGGGATCTGGGGGTTTATTGAGGATCTGGGGGTTTATTGTGGGGTCTGGGGGTTTATTGGGGGGTCTGGGGGTTTATAGGGGGGTCTGGGGGTTTATTGGCGGTCTGATGGTTTATTGAGGGATCTGGGTGTTTATTGTGGGATCTGGGGGGGTTTATTGTGGGCTCTGGGGGTTCATTGGAGGGTCTGGGGGTTCATTGGAGGGACTGGGGGTTTATTGGGGGTCTGGGGATTTATTTGGGGGTCTGGGTTTTTTTTGGAGGGTCTGGGGGTTCATTGGAGGGACTGGGGGTTTATTCAGGGGTCTGGGGGTTTATTGGGGGATCTGGGGGTTTATTGGGAAGGGTCTGGGGGTTTATTGGGAAGGGTCTGGGGGTTTATTGGGAAGGGTCTGGGGGTTTATTGGGGGTCTGGGGGTTTATTGGAGGGTCTGGTGGTTTATTGAGGGATCTGGGGGTTTATTGAGGATCTGGGGGTTTATTGTGGGGTCTGGGGGTTTATTGGGGGGTCTGGGGGTTTATTGGGGGGTCTGGGGGTTTATTGGCGGTCTGATGGTTTATTGAGGGATCTGGGTGTTTATTGTGGGATCTGGGGGGTTTATTGGGGGCTCTGGGGGTTTATTGGGGAGTGTGGGTTTTTTTTGGAGGGTCTGGGGGTTCATTGGAGGGACTGGGGGTTTATTCAGGGGTCTGGGGGTTTATTGGGGGATCTGGGGGTTTATTGGGGGGTCTGGTTTTTTTTGGAGGGTCTGGGGGTTTATTCAGGGGTCTGGGGGTTTATTCAGGGGTCTGGGGGTTTATTCAGGGGTCTGGGGGTTTATTGGGGGATCTGGGGGTTTATTGAGGGGTCTGGGTGTTTATTGGGGGGTCTGGGTATTTATTGGGTGTGGGGTTTTATTGGGGGATCAGGGGATTTATCGGGGGTTGACTGGGTGTGTGGGGGTTTATTGGGGCTTTATTGAGGGGTTCTGGGGGTTTATTGGGGTACGATTTAACAATATTTGGGGTGATATTTCTTTCTCTCTCTCTCTCTCTCCGTCCCAGGTCACGAGCCGAGAGGGAGGAAGGCGGCGTTACGGGAAGAGGGGATGGAGTCTCGGGCGACGCCGCCCCCCTGGGCTGCCCAGGGCGACGGGTGCCCTCCCCAGGGGGAGGGCCTGGCCGACGCCTTCTTGCGACTGGAGCTGGAGCTCAACGCCCGCCTGAGGGAGTTGCCGTTCGCGCCGCCCGTCTGCTACGTGTACAGCCCGCTGGAGTACGCCTGGGAGCCACACCGGGCGTACGTGGAGATGTACTGCCAGGCCCCGAAGGAGGTGCTGTTCCTGGGGATGAACCCCGGCCCCTTTGGAATGGTGCAGACTGGGGTGAGAAGCTGCCGCGCGGCGTCCCGCTGTTTCCCCGGTCGTTAAGCTCTGCCCCTTCCCCTCCACCCCTCGCCACGTTCCGCCTCACACCCTCCCACCCCCTGCTACCGCTGCCTGTCAATGTGGGATGGTTGCTCGACTCTGGGGGCATCACGTCCCTCACTGTAACACTCTGATATATCCCACACCCCTCACTGTAACACTCTGATATATCCCACACCCCTCACTGTAACACTCTGATATATCCCACACCCCTCACTGTAACACTCTGATATATTCCACACCCCTCACTGTAACACACTGATATATCCCACACCCCTCACTGTAACACTCTGATATATCCCACACCCCTCACTGTAACACTCTGATATACCCCACACCCCTCACTGTAACACTCTGATATATCCCACACCCCTCACTGTAACACTCTGATATATCCCACACCCCTCACTGTAACACTCTGATATATCCCACACCCCTCACTGTAACACTCTGATATATCCCGCACCCCTCACTGTAACACTCTGATATATCCCGCACCCCTCAGTGTAACACTCTGATATATCCCGCACCCCTCACTGTAACACTCTGATATATCCCACACCCCTCACTGTAACACTCTGATATATCCCGCACCCCTCAGTGTAACACTCTGATATATTCCACACCCCTCACTGTAACACACTGATATATCCCACACTCCTCACTGTAACACACTGATATATCCCACACCCCTCACTGTAACACTCTGATATATCCCACACCCCTCACTGTAACACTCTGATATATCCCACACCCCTCACTGTAACACTCTGATATATCCCACACCCCTCACTGTAACACTCTGATATATCCCACACCACTCACTGTAACACACTGATATATCCCACACCCCTCACTGTAACACTCTGATATATCCCACACCCCTCACTGTAACACTCTGATATATCCCACACCCCTCACTGTAACACTCTGATATATCCCACACCCCTCACTGTAACACTCTGATATATCCCACACCCCTCACTGTAACACTCTGATATATCCCACACCCCTCACTGTAACACACTGATATATCCCACACCCCTCACTGTAACACTCTGATATATCCCACACCCCTCACTGTCACACTCTGATATATCCCACACCCCTCACTGTAACATTCTGATATACCCGACACCCCTCACTGTAACACTCTGATATACCCCACACCCCTCACTGTAACACTCTGATATATTCCACACCCCTCACTGTAACACTCTGATATATCCCACACCCCTCACTGTAACACACTGATATATCCCACACCCCTCACTGTAACACTCTGATATATCCCACACCCCTCACTGTAACACACTGATATATCCCACACCCTTTCACTGTAACACTCTGATATATCCCACACCCCTCACTGTAACACTCTGATATATCCCACACCCCTCACTGTAACACACTGATATATCCCACACCCCTCACTGTAACACTCTGATATATCCCACACCCCTCACTGTAACACACTGATATATCCCACACCCCTCACTGTAACACTCTGATATATCCCACACTCCTCACTGTAACACTCTGATATCCCACACTACGCACTGTAACACACTGATATATCCCACACTCCTCAGTGTAACACTCTGATATATCCCACACCCCTCACTGTAACACACTGATATATCCCACACCCCTCACTGTAACACTCTGATATATCCCACACTCCTCACTGTAACACTCTGATATCCCACACTACGCACTGTAACACACTGATATATCCCACACTCCTCAGTGTAACACTCTGATATATCCCACACTCCTCACTGTAACACTCTGATATATCCCACACTCCTCACTGTAACACTCTGATATCCCACACTACGCACTGTAACACACTGATATATCCCACACTCCTCAGTGTAACACTCTGATATATCCCACACTCCTCACTGTAACACACTGATATATCCCACACTCCTCAGTGTAACACTCTGATATATCCCACACTCCTCAGTGTAACATTCTGATATATCCCACACTCCTCACTGTAACACTCTGATATCCCACACTACGCACTGTAACACACTGATATATCCCACACTCCTCAGTGTAACACTCTGATATATCCCACACCCCTCAGTGTAACACTCTGATATATCCCACACCCCTCAGTGTAACACTCTGATATATTCCACACCCCTCACTGTAACACTCTGATATATCCCACACCCCTCACTGTAACACTCTGATATATCCCACACCCCTCAGTGTAACACTCTGATATATTCCACACTCCTCACTGTAACACTCTGATATCCCACACTACGCACTGTAACACACTGATATATCCCACACTCCTCAGTGTAACACTCTGATATATCCCACACCCCTCAGTGTAACACTCTGATATATCCCACACCCCTCAGTGTAACACTCTGATATATCCCACACTCCTCAGTGTAACACTCTGATATATCCCACACCCCTCAGTGTAACACTCTGATATATCCCACACCCCTCAGTGTAACACTCTGATATATTCCACACTCCTCACTGTAACACTCTGATATCCCACACTACGCACTGTAACACACTGATATATCCCACACTCCTCAGTGTAACATTCTGATATATCCCACACTCCTCACTGTAACACTCTGATATCCCACACTACGCACTGTAACACACTGATATATCCCACACCCCTCAGTGTAACACTCTGATATATCGCACACCCCTCACTGTAACACTCTGATATATCCCACACCCCTCACTGTAACACTCTGATATATCCCACACCCCTCAGTGTAACACTCTGATATATTCCACACCCCTCACTGTAACACTCTGATATATTCCACACCCCTCACTGTAACACTCTGATATATCCCACACCCCTCAGTGTAACACTCTGATATATTCCACACCCCTCACTGTAACACTCTGATATATCCCACACCCCTCACTGTAACACTCTGATATATCCCACACCCCTCAGTGTAACACTCTGATATATTCCACACCCCTCACTGTAACACTCTGATATATCCCACACCCCTCACTGTAACACTCTGATATATCGCACACCCCTCACTGTAACACTCTGATATATCGCACACCCCTCACTGTAACACTCTGATATATCCCACACCCCTCACTGTAACACTCTGATATATCCCACACCCCTCAGTGTAACACTCTGATATATTCCACACCCCTCACTGTAACACTCTGATATATTCCACACCCCTCACTGTAACACTCTGATATATCCCACACCCCTCAGTGTAACACACTGATATATCCCACACCCCTCAGTGTAACACTCTGATATATTCCACACCCCTCAGTGTAACACTCTGATATATCCCACACCCCTCAGTGTAACACTCTGATATATTCCACACCCCTCACTGTAACACTCTGATATATTCCACACCCCTCACTGTAACACTCTGATATATTCCACACCCCTCAGTGTAACACTCTGATATATCTCACACCCCTCACTGTAACACTCTGATATATCCCACACCCCTCAGTGTAACACTCTGATATATCCCACACCCCTCAGTGTAACACTCTGATATATTCCACACCCCTCACTGTAACACTCTGATATATTCCACACCCCTCACTGTAACACTCTGATATATTCCACACCCCTCACTGTAACACTCTGATATATCGCACACCCCTCACTGTAACACTCTGATATACCCCACACCCCTCACTGTAACACTCTGATATATCCCACACCCCTCAGTGTAACACTCTGATATATTCCACACCCCTCACTGTAACACTCTGATATATCCCACACCCCTCAGTGTAACACTCTGATATACCCCACACCCCTCACTGTAACACTCTGATATATCCCACACCCCTCAGTGTAACACTCTGATATATTCCACACCCCTCACTGTAACACTCTGATATATCCCACACCCCTCAGTGTAACACTCTGACATATTCCACATCCCTCACTGTAACACTCTGATATATCCCACACACCTCACTGTAACACTCTGATATATCCCACACCCCTCACTGTAACACTCTGATATCCCACACTACGCACTGTAACACACTGATATATCCCACACCCCTCACTGTAACACGCTGATATATCCCACACCCCTCAGTGTAACACTCTGATATATTCCACACCCCTCACTGTAACACTCTGATATACCCCACACTCCTCACTGTAACACTCTGATATATCCCACACCCCTCAGTGTAACACTCTGATATACTCCACACCCCTCACTGAAACACTGATATATCCCACACCCTTCACTGTAACACTCTGATATATTCCACACCCCTCACTGTAACACTGATATATCCCACACCCCTCACTGTTACTCTCTGAAATACCCCACACCCCTCACTGTAACACTCTGATATATCCCACATACCTCTCTGGAACACTCTGATATATCCCACACCCCTCACTGTTACTCTCTGAAATACCCCACACCCCTCACTGTCACACTCTGATATATTCCACACCCCTCACTGTAACACTCTGATATATCCCACACCCCTCACTGTTACTCTCTGAAATACCCCACACCCCTCACTGTCACACTCTGATATTTCCAACACCCCTCACTGAAACACTGATATATCCCACATCCCTCACTGCAACACACTGATATATCCCACACCCCTCACTGTTACTCTCTGATATATCCCACACCCCTCACTGTAACACTCTGATATATCCCACACCCCTCACTGTAACACTGATGTATCCCACACCCCTCACTGTAACACTCTGATATATCCCACACCCCTCACTGTAACACTCTGATATATCCCACACCCCTCACTGTAACACTGATATATCCCACACCCCTCACTGTAACACTCTGATATATCCCACACCCCTCACTGTAACACTCTGATATACCCCACACCCCTCACTGTAACACTGATGTATCCCACACCCCTCACTGTAACACTGATATATCCCACTCCCCTCTCTGTAACACTCTGATATATCCCACACCCCTCACTGTAACACTCTGATACATCCCACACCCCTCACTGTCACACTCTGATATATCCCACACCCCTCACTGTAACACACTGATATACCCCACACCCCTCACTGTAACACTCTGATATATCCCACACCCCTCACTGTCACACTCTGATATATCCCACACCCCTCATTGTAACACCCTGATATACCCCACACCCCTCACTGTAACACACTGATATATCCCACACCCCTCACTATCACACTCTGATATATCCCACACCCCTCACTGTCACACTCTGATATATCCCACACCCCTCACTGTAACACCCTGATATACCCCACACCCCTCACTGTAACACTCTGATATATCCCACACCCCTCACTGTCACACTCTGATATATCCCACACCCCTCACTGTAACACCCTGATATATCCCACACCCCTCACTGTAACACTCTGATATATCCCACACCCCTCACTGTCACACTCTGATGTATCCCACACCCCTCACTGTAACACCCTGATACATCCCACACCCCTCACTGTCACACTCTGATATATCCCACACCCCTCACTGTAACACTCTGATATATCCCACACCCCTCACTGTAACACTCTGATATATCCCACACTCCTCACTGTAACACTCTGATATATCCCACACCCCTCACTGTAACACTCTGATATATCCCACACCCCTCACTGACACTCTGATATATCCCACACCCCTCACTGTCACACTCTGATATATCCCACACCCCTCACTAACACTCTGATATATCCCACACCCCTCACTGTAACACTCTGATAAACTCCACACTCCTCACTGTAACACTCTGATATATCCCACACCCCTCACTGTAACACTCTGATATATCCCACACCCCTCTCTGTAACACTCTGATATATCCCACACCCCTCACTGTATCACACTGATATATCCCACACCCCTCACTGTAACACTCTGATATATCCCACACCCCTCACTGTAACACTCTGATATATTCCACACCCCTCACTGTAACACACTGATATATCCCACACCCCTCACTGTAACACACTGATATATCCCACACCCCTCACTGTCACACTCTGATATATCCCACACCCCTCACTAACACTCTGATATATCCCACACCCCTCACTGTAACACTCTGATAAACTCCACACTCCTCACTGTAACACTCTGATATATCCCACACCCCTCACTGTAACACTCTGATATATCCCACACCCCTCTCTGTAACACTCTGATATATCCCACACCCCTCACTGTATCACACTGATATATCCCACACCCCTCACTGTAACACTCTGATATATCCCACACCCCTCACTGTAACACTCTGATATATTCCACACCCCTCACTGTAACACACTGATATATCCCACACCCCTCACTGTAACACTCTGATATATCCCACACCCCTCACTGTAACACTCTGATATATCCCACACCCCTCACTGTAACACTCTGATATATTCCACACCCCTCACTGTAACACACTGATATATCCCACACCCCTCACTGTAACACTCTGATATATCCCACACCCCTCACTGTAACACTCTGATATATTCCACACCCCTCACTCTAACACACTGATATATCCCACACCCCTCACTGTAACACTCTGATATATTCCACACCCCTCACTGTAACACATTGATATATTCCACACCCCTCACTGTAACACACTGATATATCCCACACCCCTCACTGTAACATGGATGCATCTTTTGTTTCATTATTTCTCTTTCCTGTTCTCTTTCTTTCTCTTCCTCTCTCTCTCTCTCTCATGCTGTCACTCTCTCTATTTCTCTGGGTCTCCTTGCACCGGTGCTCACTCTTTCTGACTTCATCTCTGTCTCGGTCTCGTCTAAGTCTCTGTGCCTCCCTCTCCCTTTCTCTTTCTCTCTCTCTCTCTGCCTTGCTCACGCTCTGTCGCTCTCTCTATCACGCGCTCTCGCACTCTTGCTCTCTTTCTCTGTTGCACCTTCTCTCTCTGTCTAGCTCTCTGTCGCACTTGCTTTCGGCTCCCTCTGTGTTCTCTCTCTCTCTGTCTCCTTCTCTCTCTGTTTCCCTTTCTCTCTCCCTGTCTCCCTCTTTCTCTCTCTCTCTCTCCCTTTCTCTCTCTGTCCCACCCTCTCCCTCTTTCTCTCTCCCTCTGCCTCTCTGTCTCTCTCTCTGTCCCTCACTCTCTTGCTCTTTTTTGTCTCTCTCTCTCTGTCTGTCTTTCTCCCTCTGCCTTTCTGTCTCTCTCTGTCTCTCTCTCTGTCCCTCTCTCTTTCTGTCTCTCTCTCTCTGTCTGTCTTTCTCCCTCTGCCTTTCTGTCTCTCTCTGTCTCTCTCTCTGTCCCTCTCTCTGTCCCTCTCTCTTTCTTTCTCTCTCTCTCTCTGTCCCTCTGCCTTTCTGACCGTCTCTCTCTGTCTCTCTCTCCCACTCTGTCTCTCTCTCTCTCTCCCTCTCTCTGTCTCTCTCTGACTCTCTCTCCCTATCTCTTTCTCTGTCTGTGCCTCTCTCTCTCCTCCTCTGCCTTTCTGTCTCTCTTTCACTCTCCCTCTGTCTCCCTCTCCCTCTCTATCTCCCACTCTGTCTGTCTCTCTGTCTCTCTCTCCCAGTCTGTGTCTATCTCTCTGTCTCTTTCTCTCTTTGTCCCTCTCTCTCTCTCCCTCCCTCTATCTTTATGTCTCTCTCTCTCTCCTGCTGCCTTTCTGTTTCTCTCTCTCTCCCTCTGCCTTTCTGTCTCTCTCTCTCTCCCTCTGTCTTTATGTCTCTCTTTCTGTCTCACTCTCTGTCTCTCTCTGCCTTTCTGTCTCTCTCTCTCTACCTCTGTCTTTATGTCTCTCTTTATGTCTCACTCTCTGTCTCTCTCTCTCTCTGTCTCCCCCTCTCTCTGTCTCCCCGTCTCTCTCTGTCTCCCACTCCCTCTCTCTGTCTCCCTCGTTCTCTCTCTCCCTCTCTCTATCTTTCCCCACTCTCTCTCTCACTCTGTCTGTCTGTCTCTCTCTCTCTCTGTCTCTCTCTCTCTCTGTCTCTCTCTCTCTCTGTCTCTCACTCTCTCTGTCTCTCACTCTCTTTCTCCCTCTGCCTTTCTGTCGCTCTCCCACTCTGTCTCTCTCTCTCTATCTCTCTCTCTCTATCTCTCTCTCTCTATCTCTCTCTCTCTCTCTCTCTCTCTCTCTCTGTCTCTGTCTCTGTCTCTGTCTCTCTCTCTCTGTCTTTCACTCTCTCTCTCTCTCTCTCCCTCTGCCTTTCTGTCTGTCTCACTCTCCCACTCTCTCTCTCTCTGTCTCTCTCTCTGTGTCTCTCTCTCTCCCTCTGTCTTTATGTCTGTCTCACTGTCTCTCTCTCTGGCTGTCTCTCCCTCTCTCTCTCTTTCCCTCTCTCTTTCCCTCTCTGTCTGCCTCCTTCTCTCTGTGTGTCTCTCTCTGTCTCTGGCTCTCTCTCTCTCTCTGTCTGTCTGTCTGTCTCTCTACCTCTCTCTCTCTCACTCTCCCTCCCTCTCTCTCTCTCTCTGTCTCCCTCTCTCTCTCTGTCTCCCTCTCTCTCTCTGTCTCCCTCTCTCTGTCTCCCTCTCTCTCTTTCCCCCACTCTCTCTCTCACTCTGTCTCTCTCACTCTCTCTTTCTCCCTCTGCCTTTCTGTCACTCCCACTCTGTCTCTCTCTCCCACTCTGTCTCTCTCTCCCACTCTGTCTCTCTCTATCTCTCTCTCTCTCTCTATCTCTCTCTCTCTCTGTCTCTGTCTCTCACTCTCTCTCTTTCTCCCTCTGCCTTTCTGTCTGTCTCTCTCGGTCTCTCTCTTCCATACTGGCTCTCTCTCTCTGTCTCTCTCTCTCTGTCTCTCTCTCTCTGTCTCTCTCTCTGTCTCTATCTCTCTCTATCTCTCTCTCTCTGTTTCTCTCTGTCTCTGTCTCTCTCTCTGTTTCTCTCTGTCTCTGTCTCTCTCTCTGTCTCTCTCTCTGTCTCTCTCTGTTTCTCTCTCTCTCCCCCCCCCTCTGGCGATCTCTCCCTCCCTCTCTCCCTCTGGCTGTCTCTCCCTATCTTTCCCTCTCTCTGTCTGCCTCCTTCTCTCTATCTGTCTCCTTCTCTGTGTGTCTGTCTGTGGCTCTCTCTCTCTCTGTCTGTCTCTGTCTCTCTCTCTCTACCTCTCTCTCACTCTCTCTACCTCTCTCTCACTCTCTCTACCTCTCTCTCACTCTCCCTCTCTCTCACTCTCCCTCTCTCTGTCTCTCACTCTCTCTGTCTCCCTCGTTCTCTCTCTCCCTCTCTCTGTCTCTCTCCTTCTTCCTCTCTCCCTGTCCCTCTCTGTCTCTCTCTCTGTCTGTCTCTCTCTCTCTTTCTCTCTGTCCCTCTCTCTCTGTCCCTCTCTCTCTCTGTCCCTCTCTCTCTCCCTCTCTCTGTCTCTCTCCCGCTCTCTGTCCCTCTCTCTCCCTCTCTGTGTGTCTCTCTCTCCCTCTCTGTCCCCCTCATTCTCTCTGTCCCTCTCTGTCTCTGTTACCTTTCTCTCTCCCACTCTGTCTCTCTCTCACTCTCCCTCTCTCTCTCATTGTCCCTCTCTCTCTCTCCCTCTGTCTTTATGTCTCTCCCTCTGTCTTTATGTCTCCCTCTCTCTGTCTTTATCTCTCTATCTGTCTTGGTCTTTCTCTCAGTCTTTCTCTCTGTCTCTCTCTGTCTCTGTCTCTGTCTCTCTCTGTCTCTGTCTCTCTCTGTCTCTGTCTCTGTCTCTCTCTCTCTCTGTCTCTCTCTCTCTGTCTCTCGCTGTCTATCTCTCTGTCTGCCTCTCTCTCCCTCTGTCTCTCTGTCTCCCTCTCTCTGTCTCTCTGTCTCCCTTGCTCTCTCTTTCTCTGTCCCTCTCTCTCCCTCTCTCTGTTTGTCTCCCTCTTTCTGTCTCTCTTTCCCTCTCTGTCTCCCTCTCTCTCTCTCTCCCCCGCTCTCTCTCTCTCCCTCAGTATCTCTCCCTCTGTCTCTCTGTCCCTCTCACTCTCTTTCCCGCTCTCTGTCTCTCTCCTTCTCTCTGTCTGTCTGTCTCTCTCTCTGTCTCCCTCTTCCTCTCCCTGTCTGTCTCCCTCTCTCTAATCTCTCTCTCCCCCACTTAATCTGCCTCTCCCACTCTGTCTCCCTCTCTCTCTCTCGCCCTCTCTGTCTCCCTCACTCTGTCTCCCTCACTCTGTCTGTCTCCCCCTCTCTGTCTCCCCCTCTCTGTCTCCCCCTCTCTGTCTCCCCCTCTCTGTCTCCCCCTCTCTGTCTCCCCCTCTCTGTCTCCCCCTCTCTGTCTCCCCCTCTCTGTCTCCCCCTCTCTGTCTCCCCCTCTCTGTCTCCCCCTCTCTGTCTCCCCCTCTCTCTCTCTCTGTCTCTCTCTCTCTGTCTCTCTCTGTCTCACTCGCTCTATCTCTCTCTCTGTCTCCCCCTCTCTGTCTCCCCCTCTCTGTCTCCCCCTCTCTGTCTCCCCCTCTCTGTCTCCCCCTCTCTGTCTCCCCCTCTCTGTCTCCCCCTCTCTGTCTCTCTCTCTGTCTCTCTCTCTCTGTCTCTCTCTCTCTGTCTCTCTCTCTCTGTCTCTCTCTCTGTCTCACTCGCTCTATCTCTCTCTCTCTCTCTCTCTGTCTCTGTCTGTCTCACTCGCTCTATCTCTCTCTCCCTCTCTCTGTGTCTCCCTCCCTTTCTCTGTGTCTCCCTCCCTCCCTCTGTCTGCCTCCTTCTTTCTGTCTGTCTCCCTCTCTGTGTGTCTCTCTCTCTGTCTCTGGCTCTCCCTCTCTCTGTCTGTCTGTCTCTCTCTCTCTACCTCTCTCTCTCGCTCACTCTCCCTCTCTCTGTCTCTCACTCCCTCTATTTGTCTCCCTCATTCTCTCTCTCTCTCTGTCTCTATCCCTCTTTCTGTCTGTCTGTCTCTCTCTCTCTGTCCCTCTCTCCGTCTCTCTCACTCCCTGTCCCTCTATCTCCCTCTCTGTGTCCCTCTCTCTCCCTCATTCTCTCTGTCCCTCTCTGTCTCTGTTCCCTCTCTCTCTCCCACTCTGTCTGTCTCTTTGTCCCTCTCTCCCACTCTGTCCCGCTCCCACTCTGTCTGTCTGTCTGTCTCTCTCTCTCTCTCATATTGTCCCTCTCTCTCGCTCCCTCTGTCTTTATGTCTCTCTCTCTCTGTCTTTATAGAACATAGAACAGTACAGCACAGTACAGGCCCTTCGGCCCATGATGTTGTGCTGAACCTTTAACCTACTCTAAGATCAAACTAACTACCTACCCTTCATTCTACTATCATCCATGTACCTATCCAAGAGTCGCTTAAATGTCCCTAATGTATCTGTCTCTCTCTGTCTCCCTCTCTCTCTGTCTCTCTCTCTCCCTCCCTGCCTCTGTCTCTCTCCCTGCCTCTGTCTCTCTCCCTGCCTCTGTCTCTCTCCCTGCCTCTGTCTCTCTCCCTGCCTCTGTCTCTCTCCCTGCCTCTGTCTCTCTCCCTGCCTCTGTCTCTCTCCCTCCCTCTGTCTCTCTCCCTCTCTCTGTCCCCCTCGCTCTCTGTCCCCCTCGCTCTCTGTCCCCCTCGCTCTCTGTCCCCCTCGCTCTCTGTCTCCCTCTCTCTGTCTCCCTCTCTCTGTCTCCCTCTCTCTGTCTCCCTCTCTCTGTCTCCCTCTCTCTGTCTCCCTCTCTCTGTCTCCCTCTCTCTGTCTCCCTCTCTCTGTCTCCCTCTCTCTGTCTCCCTCTCTCTGTCTCCCTCTCTCTGTCTCCCTCTCTCTGTCTCCCTCTCTCTGTCTCCCTCTCTCTGTCTTCCTCTCTCTGTCTTCCTCTCTCTGTCTCCCTCTCTCTGTCTTCCTCTCTCTGTCTTCCTCTCTCTGTCTTCCTCTCTCTGTCTTTCTCTCTCTGTCTTTCTCTCTCTCTCTCTCTCTGTCTCTGTCTCTGTCTCTCTCTGTCTCTCTCTGTCTCTCTACCTCTCTCTGTCTGTCTCTGTCTCTCTACCTCTCTCTGTCTCTCTGTCTGTCTCTCTGTCTGTCTCTCTGTCTGTCTCTCTGTCTGTCTCTCTGTCTCTCTCTCTCTCTGTCCCTCTCTTTCCGTCTTTCTGTCTCCCTCTCTCTCTCTTTCTGTCTCCCTCTCTCTCTCTTTCTGTCTCCCTCTCTCTCTCTTTCTGTCTCCCTCTCCCTCTCTCTCTCTCTCTCTCTATTCACTGTTTTCTCTTCTCTGCTTAACACCAGGTGCCTTTCGGAGAGGTGAAGTCTGTGCGGGACTGGCTGGGGGTGAGCGGGACCGTGGGGAGGCCCACGGTGGAGCACCCCAAGCGGCCTGTGCTGGGCCTGGACTGCCCTAGGACGGAGGTGAGCGGGGCCCGCTTCTGGGGGCTCCTGCGCCGGCTGTGCGGGGACGGGGGCCCCGCGGCCTTCTTCGGCGGCTGCTTCGTCCACAACCTCTGCCCGCTGGCCTTCCTGGACGTGGGCGGCCGCAACCTGACCCCCGCTGACCTCCCGCCAGCCCAGCGCCAGGACGTGCTGGCCACCTGCGACGACTCCCTCCGGCGGGCCGTGCGGCTGCTGGGGGTGGGGATGGTGATTGGGGTGGGAAAGCTGGCGGAGGGGAGGGCCAGGAGGGTGCTAGCGGAGGGGGACACGGCCCGGGTGCGGGTGGTGGGCATCCCCCACCCTTCCCCGCGCAACCCGCAAGCCAACAGGGGCTGGGAGGAGGCCGCGACTGCTCGGCTGCAGGAGCTGGGCGTCACGAGTCTGCTGGCGTCCACTCCCGGCGTCTGAACCCCCAACTCCTCCTCCCCTTCCACTCCCCCCACACCGCCGTGGGCGCGGGGCACAGGAGGTGGGGGGGGGTGGGGGGCCGCGATTCCGATACGCTGACGCCTTAAATATCAAATAGCCGTTGTGGTAGCCCGGAGCTTGAACGTTGCTGAAAACGAAGACATTTTGTCGGAGCTTTTCGTCTTGCGCTCATCGGGACAGCCCGCAAGAATGCCAACGCACGGGAAAGCCACAGTTTTATGCTGTGTGAGAAGGGAGTGCTGATTGGTTGGCGACAGAGTCCACTTGCCAACCAATCGGCGCTCTCTTCCCACGCAGCGTAAAACTGTTGCCTTCCCGCGCGTTGGTATTCTTGCGGGCTGTCCCGATGAGCGCAAGAGGAAAAGCTCCGACAAAGTGCCTCTGCTTTCAGCAGTACCTTAAATATCGTTGAATGGATGGAGGCCATTCGGCCCATCCCGACCCTCCCGCCACCGGAAACAGTTTCTCCCTCCCTCTCTACTTCTATCAAAGCCCCCGTCGCTGTCTATCCTTTGATCTACTACACTACAATCAGCGATAAAGCTGAACCGTGATTAAGCTAATATTTTTTTTTTTAGAATAAGCTGTGCACAGTTGTGCTAAAATATCGTCGCGGACTACGCGTCGAGATTATGTTTCCACTTGTTGAGGGGGTTGTGGGGGAGTGGCGGGGTGGCGGGGTGGTGGTGCGGATGGAGAGACCAGAACTAAGGGGGGAGGGGGAGCCATCGATATGACAGTCACGACTAAATCCAACGGGGGGGTATTCATGAGAAACGTCTTCTCAGCCCTCTGGGGGTAGAGAATTCCCAAGATTCACAAACCCTCCCGAGCGAAGAAATTTCTCCCCCCCCCCCCCCCCCCCCGCCGTCTCAGTCCCAAACGGCCGACCCCTTTGTCCTGAGAGAAGACTGGCCCGTTCCGCTCGATCTTCTCCTCACGGGGCGGCCCTCTCTCATCCCAGCGAAATTGCGTTGCATCGAGAATCTGTCTCGGGGCCGCTCGTCCGCTCGAGCGTGCACTGCTCCCATTTCCCCCCCCCCCTTGCAGCCCCACGGCGCTCGCCTGGGATACTGAGCCGTCAACCGCCGGCGGTCCCCGGATAACGTGTCGGGATCTAGCTCGCTCGATTATACGTTTACACAACTCCGCTTGCTCCATGCATTTCAACTTGTTATTTGATAAGCTATGCTGGTGTAAAAACACTCAGTGATTTCCTCAGTGGGTTTCCTTTTGGAAGTCAAGGACTGGTGCTATATCTGCTTTACTCTGTATCTAACCCCCCCCGTCCTGTACCTGTCATTGGAGTCTTTTAAGAGGGAGCTTTACTCTGTATCTAACCCCCCCGTGCTGTACCTGTCCTGGGAGTGTTTGATGGGGGACAGTGTAGAGGGAGCTTTACTCTGTATCTAACCCCCGTACTGTACCTGTCCTGGGAGTGTTTGATGGGGGACAGTGTAGAGGGAGCTTTACTCTGTATCTAACCCCCCCGTACTGTACCTGTCCTGGGAGTGTTTGATGGGGGACAGTGTAGAGGGAGCTTTACTCTGTATCTAACCCCCCCGTACTGTACCTGTCCTGGGAGTGTTAGTTGGGGGACGGTGTAGAGGGAGCTTTATTCTGTATCCAACGCCCCGTGATGTTAAAATCATGTCGCATTGTCCCGGTGAAGTGCTCTCCCTTCTGCACCCTCCATTTTTTTCTGCCCTGCCTGTGTTCCAGCTGTTAGCTCTGGGACTGGTGGGGGGGGGGGTGGGGAGGGGGGTGGGTGGGGTGGGCAATTACCGGAACAGATCTGTGCTGCCTCGACCGAACAATGTACCGGAAAGTGAAAATAAAAAAAGGAAAAGAATTGAAACTGAAACCATCTTTTTTTTTTTCTCTCTGAACACTTGTTTGAATCTTGTATCCCGAGGGGAGCCTGCGAGGTTCTGATCAGGTGCCGACACTGGGGGTTAGAAACCTGGACGGCAGAGAGGAGACGTCAACGGAGGAGCTGACAGACAGTTGGGCTTGCGGTAAAATATCGGGGGCGGGGGGTGGTGGCGGGGCAGACTGAGTAAGGAAGAGGCAGAACCCATTCTTCTTTGTGGCCGCAGGATCTTCCACGCCCGCCCGAGAGGGCAGTCGGGGGCCTCGGTTTAACGTCTCATCCGAAAGACGGCACCTCCGACAGTGCGGCGCTCCCTCAGCACTGACCCTCCGACAGCGCGGCGCTCCCTCAGCACTGACCCTCCGACAGCGCGGCGCTCCCTCAGCACTGACCCACCGACAGCGCGGCGCTCCCTCAGCGCTGACCCTCCGACAGCGCGGCGCTCCCTCAGCGCTGACCCTCCGACAGCGCGGCGCTCCCTCAGCACTGACCCTCCGACAGCGCGGCGCTCCCTCAGCACTGACCCTCCGACAGTGCGGCGCTCCCTCAGCACTGACCCTCCGACAGCGCGGCGCTCCCTCGGCACTGACCCTCCGACAGCGCGGCGCTCCCTCGGCACTGACCCTCCGACAGCGCGGCGCTCCCTCGGCACTGACCCTCCGACAGCGCGGCGCTCCCTCGGCACTGACCCTCCGACAGCGCGGCACTCCCTCGGGAGAAGGGGATCAGAGGGCGAGAGGGGTTAATCTCGGACTGTCTATATTTACAAGGATGAGTGCCTGTGTCAAAGATTAATTCCTGTGTAAACTAGCTGGAGGAGGTCTAATGATCAGACACTGGATCCCAAAACTAATTAGGAGTTTGATGGGTAAGATCCGTTTGAATGACGGGTTCACTTGGGGCGGGGGAGGTCATGTCACAAGCATAGACTCGAACACAGACATACATTACTCAGACACACGTGTACACAGATAGACACAAACATACACATATACAGAAAGACACATGCACACAGATACACACACACATGCACAGAGTGAAGCTCCCTCTGTCACCTTCACTCCCACTGTACGATATTCCAAAAAGGCACCGCCTTCCCATTTAATGTACAGAACCCCATTATATATATCCCAGTGGACACAAACCACCTTCCCATTCTCTCCCACTGTACACAATCCCAGTGGACACAAACCCGTTCCCATTCTCTCCCACTGTACACAATCCCAGTGGACACAAACCTCCTTCCCATTCTCTCCCACTGTACACAATCCCAGTGGACACAAACCACCTTCCCATTCTCTCCCACTGTACACAATCCCAGTGGACACAAACCACCTTCCCATTCTCTCCCACTGTACACAATCCCAGTGGACACAAACCCGTTCCCGTTCACTCCCACTGTACACAATCCCAGTGGACACAAACCTCCTTCCCGTTCACTCCCACTGTACACAATCCCAACGGACCCAAACCTCCTTCCCATTCTCTCCCACTGTACACAATCCCAGTGGACACAAACCACCTTCCCATTCTCTCCCACTGTACACAATCCCAGTGGACACAAACCCGTTCCCGTTCACTCCCACTGTACACAATCCCAGTGGACACAAACCTCCTTCCCGTTCACTCCCACTGTACACAATCCCAACGGACCCAAACCTCCTTCCCATTCTCTCCCACTGTACACAATCCCAGTGGACACAAACCACCTTCCCATTCTCTCCCACTGTACACAATCCCAGTGGACACAAACCTCCTTCCCGTTCACTCCCACTGTACACAATCCCAACGGACCCAAACCTCCTTCCCATTCTCTCCCACTGTACACAATCCCAGTGGACACAAACCCGTTCCCATTCACTCCCACTGCACACAATCCCAACGGACCCAAACCTCCTTCCCGTTCACTCTCACTGTACACAATCCCAACGGACCCAAACCTCCTTCCCATTCTCTCCCACTGTACACAATCCCAGTGGACCCAAACCTCCTTCCCATTCACTCTCACTGTACACAATCCCAACGGACCCAAACCTCCTTCCCGTTCGCTCCCACTGTACACAATCCCAACGGACCCAAACCCCTCCCCATTCACTCCCACTGTACACAATCCCAACGGACCCAAACCCCTTCCCATTCACTCCCACTGTACACAATCCTAACGGACCCAAACCTCCTTCCCGTTCACTCCCACTGTACACAATCCCAACGGACCCAAACCCCTTCCCGTTCACTCTCACTGTACACAATCCCAACGGACCCAAACCTCCTTCCCGTTCGCTCTCACTGTACACAATCCCAACGGACCCAAACCTCCTTCCCGTTCGCTCCCACTGTACACAATCCCAGTGGACCCAAACCTCCTTCCCGTTCGCTCTCACTGTACACAATCCCAACGGACCCAAACCTCCTTCCCGTTCGCTCCCACTGTACACAATCCCAACGGACCCAACCTCCTTCCCGTTCACTCCCACTGTACACAATCCCAATGGACCCAAACCTCCTTCCCGTTCACTCCCACTGTACACAATCCCAACGGACCCAAACCCCTTCTCGTTCACTCTCACTGTACACAATCCCAACGGACCCAAACCTCCTTCCCGTTCACTCTCACTGTACACAATCCCAACGGACCCAAACCTCCTTCCCGTTCGCTCCCACTGTACACAATCCCAATGGAACAAACCCCTTCCTGTTCACTCCCACTGCACACAATCCCAAGGGACCCAAACCTCCTTCCCGTTCACTCCCACTGTACACAATCCCAACGGACCCAAACCTCCTTCCCGTTCGCTCCCACTGCACACAATCCCAAGGGACCCAAACCTCCTTCCCGTTCACTCCCACTGTACACAATCCCAACGGACCCAAACCTCCTTCCCGTTCGCTCCCACTGTACACAATCCCAACGGACCCAAACCTCCTTCCCGTTCACTCCCACTGTACACAATCCCAATGGATTCATTCACTCGGCCCCGCTCGGTCTGTCGACGCAGGTCTCCCCACTTCGGATGATTTGAGGGGCTGATTGACATTGTTTTTTTGTTGGCTGCTAATGCATTACAAACACAGGTGTCTCTGCGACAGCACAGCCCACTCACCAGACATCCAACGAAGACTTGATAATTTACAAGCATGTGCTGTTTTTGTTTTGTGTGTGTGTTTAAGTAAATGATCCTGTTGTGACTGCAATTACAACTAGCTTTTGCTTGTACGTGCACCGAATCGTAGAGCAAGGGACGAGGCTTTTCAGTGTATTGTTCCTCCGCAGGCCCTCTGAAAGACCGACCTGAGTAATCCCCACTCCTGCCCCTTCACTTTGTTTGATGGGGGACAGTGTAGAGGGAGTTTTACTCTGTATCTAACCCCCCCGTACTGTACCTGTCCTGGGAGTGTTTGATGGGGGACAATGTAGAGGGAGCTTTACTCTGTATCTAACCCCCCCCGTACTGTACCTGTCCAGGGAGTGTTTGATGGGGGACAATGTAGAGGGAGCTTTACTCTGTATCTAAACCCCCGTACTGTACCTGTCCCTGGGAGTGTTTGATGGGGGACAGTGTAGAGGGAGCTTTACTCTGTATCTAACCCCCCGTACTGTACCTGTCCTGGGGAGTGTTTGATGGGGGACAGTGTAGAGGGAGCTTTACTCTGTATCTAACCCCCCGTACTGTACCTGTCCTGGGGAGTGTTTGATGGGGACAGTGTAGAGGGAGCTTTACTCTGTATCTAACCCCCCGTACTGTACCTGTCCTGGGGAGTGTTTGATGGGGGACAGTGTAGAGGGAGCTTTACTCTGTATCTAACCCCGTAGCAGTTAACCTTTCAAGGATATTCTGATTCATTTTGAGGTGGCAGAAAGCTTAATAAATTGTGTGACTAAGAAAGGTTTAATTGGGGTTTTGGATCCCATTCTTTTCCCTGCTGTTGCAATATAGTCAAGGTTAAATCGAAATTCTTTCTCCCTTTGCCACTCGTCAGGGCCTCGGAGAGAGGGGGTGCGGGGGAGATTGAGCAGAACGGTCCCGGGAGGGGACGAGGGGCTTCAGTTAATGCCGAGAGACTGGGAGAAGCTGGGATTGTTCTTCCTCGGAGCAGGGAAGGTTAAGGGGGAGATTTAATGGAGGCGTTGGGAATCAGGAGGGGGGTTTGGATAGAGTCGAGAGAGGGAGAAACGGTCTCCGGTGTCAGGGAGGGTCGGTAACCAGAGGGACACAGATTTAAGATAATCGGCAAAAGAACCAGAGGGGGGGGGGGAGAGGAGGAGAATTTTTATTTTAATGCGGGGAGTTGTTGTGATCTGGAACGCGCTGCCTGAAAGGGCGGTGGAAGCAGATTCAATATAACCTTCAGAAAGGGGGCAATTGGGCAAATAGTCAACGGGCGTGATTCGGAAACGTCAGCTCTGGGAAGGGTAGATTTTTGTTGAGTAAGGGTTGCGAAACCAAGGCGGGGAGGTCAAATCAGACACGATCGAATTGAGTGGTGGAACAGGCTCGAGGAAGGGGGCTGAATGGACCTCCTCCTGTTCCTGTGTAACAGGTTCGAGGAGAGGGGCTGAATGGACCTCCTCCTGTTCCTGTGTAACAGGCCCGAGGAGAGGGGCCAAATGGGCCTCCTCCTGTTCCTGTGTAACAGGCTCGAGGAGAGGGGCTGAATGGGCTCCTCTTGTTCATGGTCTCTCTTGGCAACACATCCAAGACCCACAGTAACCTGGATAAAAGCCTTCACTGACTCCCTTCATTTTTTGCTTCACTCTCTCTCTTTTTGACTCTCTCTTTCTGCCTCTATCTTTCTGTCTGTTTCTCACTCTGTCTCTCGGTCTTTCTCTATATCTCTCTCTGTTACTCTCACTCTCTCCCTCCATCCCTCTTCCCCGTCTTTCGATCTTTCTCTCTCTCTCTCTCTCTCGCGCATTCTCCCTGTCTTCCTTGCTCCCTCCCTCCCTCTGTTTCTCTCACTCGCTCTCGTTGTCTCTCTTTGTCTGTCTCTCTCTCTCCCTCTCTCTCTCTCTTTGTCTCTTTCTTTTTCTCTCTCTGTCTGTTTCACTCTCTTTCTCTGTCTTTCGCTATATCACTCTCCGTCTATCTCATTCTCTCCCTCCATCCCTCTCTCTCGGCCTCTCTCTCCATCTCACTCTCTCGCAGTCTCTTTCTGTCTTTCTCCCTCCCTCTCTATTTTTCTGTCTCTCGCTCGCTTTGTCTCTCTCTCCCCCCTTTCTCTGTCTCTCTGTCTTTCCCTCCCTCTCTGTCATCCCTCTCTCTCTAATTCTTTCCTTGCCTCTCTTTTTCTTGCTCTCTCTCTCCCTCTCTGTCTCTCTCTCTCTCCATCTCACTCTCTCGCAGTCTCTTTCTGTCTTCCTCCCTCCCTCACTATTTTTCTGTCTCTCGCTCGCTTTGTCTCTCTCTCCCCCCCCCCCCCCCCCCCTTTCTCTGTCTCTCTGTCTTTCCCTCTCTCTCTGTCTCTCTGTCTTTCCCTCTCTCTCGGTCATTCCTCTTTCTGTCTCTTTCCTTGCCTCTCTTTTTCTTGCTCTCTCTCTCTCTCCCTCGCTCTCTCTCTGCCTCTCTCCCTCTCTCTCTCTCCCTCTCTCTCTCTCCCTCTCTCTCTCTCCCTCCCTCTCTCTCCCTCTCTCTCTCTCCCTCTCTCTCTCTCCCTCCCTGTCTCTCTCTCTCTGACTCCCACTATCCCACCAGGCCCTTGCTGCTCCTGATCTGATGCAAAGTTCATGAACTTTGCTTTCGGATTGCCAGCCAGTCCAGTTGCCTGACCTTTACCCTCCCACGGGTCAATGGCAGTATTTCTGCGGCCTGTCACCGGGGCACGGGAGAGGGGCGGGAATGGGTGGGTCAGCGGTTGCTGATGTAATCATCTGCTGGCGGGCAAGGGGTGCCAGAATAAGTGGGCCATTTTATCAACGAGTGCTGCCCTTTGTGTCACGATGGAATGAACTGCAAAGCTTAAGGCAGCGAGCAGATGAGTCCCAGCACACAGGAAGATCCCAGGCTGATCTCAGCCCTCGTGGAAACGAACGTCCCGCGTCAATGCTGTAACATCTCGTGTAATTACAACACCGAAACACGCCCAACCCAGTACCCGCTGTACGACAAGGGAACCCGAGCCCTTTCTGTGCAATCTGCCTCCGTGACGTGACCCCTATTAGCCCCAGAATCGCCCTGAAACCTGCTCCTAAACCCCGCTCCCGCTCTCGCTCTCCACCTGGTTCTCGTGTTCTGTATTCTCTGATTCCAGCCCCACTGTAAGGCCTGATAGCGAACACACACACGCGCGCACAGTGCGTGCGCTTGCACACGCAACAGACGCGCACGCAGCGTGCAAACACTCACACGCAACATTACACGCACTCAGACACACTGCGCGCACACGCACCCACGCAACACACTCGGGACTCACGCTCAGACACGCAACCTGCGCACATTCAGAGACACTGCGCGGACACGCAACACCACGCAGTCTCGTACACGCAACTCGGTTTTACCACTTGATATCCTGTGGGTTTTTTTTTTAGTTGATAATTTAGAGATACAGCACTGAAACAGGCCCTTCGGCCCACCGAGTCTGTGCCGACCATCAACCACCCATTTATACTAATCCTACACTAATCCCATATTCCTACCACATCCCCACCTGTCCCTATATTTTCCCTACCACCTACCTATACTAGGGGCAATTTATAATGGCCAATTAACCTATCAACCTGCAAGTCTTTGGCATGTGGGAGGAAACCGGAGCACCCGGAGGAAACCCACGCAGACACAGGGAGAACTTGCAAACTCCACACAGGCAGTACCCAGAATTGAACCCGGGTCGCTGGAGCTGTGAGGCTGCGGTGCTAACCACTGCGCCACTGTGCCACCCCCCCCCGGTTACCGGAGACTCGGGTCTGCCCAGATCTTCCTTCCCCGTCAGCTTTTGAAAGCTCTGGAGATGAGGAAATGAGAGTCGGGGGAATGATTGGGTCACCCGGCACTTTGATGGCAGTTCTCAGTCGCTGTTAATCACTCCTGTCCCCTTATCACCGTTCCCACGTCACGTAAGAGCCTCCCTGCCGATGCAAGACCCCTGCCCGCCAGCGGCAGACAACAAGGGGCTGCATTAACACGAGGCAAAGAGAGAGAGAGATAGAGGGAATGGAGAGAGAAGGAGCGATACAGTGAAAGAGCAGAGATGGCATGCAAACAGCAAAGGGAGATCCAGATTTGTTTTCTTTGAAGTGCGGTCACTGGTGTATTGCAGGAAACGCGGCGGCCAATCTGCGCACAGCAAGATCCCGCAGCCAGCAGTGCGATAAGCGAGCGGATCATCTGTTTCCGGGGACGTTGGGGCCTGCTGTTCCCAGAAATCGTGGCCAAGGGAGCTTCTTTGTCCGCCTCAGAGGGAGGCTTCAGTTTGCAGTCTCATCTGAAAGGTGGCACCTCCGACAGCGCGGCGCTCCCTCAGCACTGACCCTCCGACAGTGCGGCGCTCCCTCAGCACTGACCCTCCGACAGTGCGGCGCTCCCCCAGCACTGACCCTCCGACAGTGCGGCGCTCCCTCAGCACTGACCCTCCGACAGTGCGGCGCTCCCTCAGCACTGACCCTCCGACAGTGCGGCGCTCCCCCAGCACTGACCCTCCGACAGTGCGGCGCTCCCTCAGCACTGACCCTCCGACAGTGCGGCGCTCCCTCAGCACTGACCCTCCGACAGTGCGGCGCTCCCTCAGCACTGACCCTCCGACAGTGCGGCGCTCCCTCAGCACTGACCCTCCGACAGTGCGGCGCTCCCTCAGTACTGACCCTCCGACAGTGCGGCGCTCCCTCAGTACTGACCCTCCGACAGTGCGGCGCTCACTCAGTACTGACCCTCCGACAGCGCGGCGCTCCCTCAGCACTGACCCTCCGACAGTGCGGCGCTCCCTCAGTACTGACCCTCCGACAGTGCGGCGCTCCCTCAGTACTGCACTGGAAGTGTCTGCCTGGATTATCTGTTCCAGTGAGGTCTGAGCACAGAATCTCTTGTCTCAGAAGCAAGGATGATATTAGCTGAGCGAAGGTGCCACTATTACTTGGTGAATAGGTCTGTTGCTGCTTGTTGACTTAAGTTGGGTATTCGTTAGCGGTGTGTGTACACAAATCTTTGATGGTAACAGGACAAGTTAAGACGATTGTTGAAAGAAGCGTGCGAGCAGTCGAGGCACAGAGTACAAAAGCAAGGAGGTTACGCTAATTGGAGCCGGGCACAGGCCCGATGGGCCGAATGGACTCCTCCTGTGCTGTAAGGTTCTACGGGAGTGGGAGGGGGCAGAGAGGGTGGATGTTGAAATAATTACAGCCCTGTTAAATGAATTGAGTTAGCCGAGAGGGACTGCAACTGTGGTGAGGATTTGACCTCCTAACCTTCTCTCGCCCCGGGGATCATTTTGACCAGGTCACGCCATCGGAAGAGCTTCCAGTGGTCCACCACCCCGTCAGAATCTATTGTCAGTTTGACAAATTAGCTGGAGAGTAGACTGTCTTAAGTTGCGTTAGTGCCTCGCTGTGGAATGACGTCTACTCCCTGTCATGTCTGCGTTTCGTGGAGTCAGCTGTACCTGTCCCTGGGAGTGTTTGATGGGGACAGTGTAGAGGGAGCTTTACTCTGTATCTAACCCCCCGTACTGTACCTGTCCCTGGGAGTGTTTGATGGGGAACAGTGTAGAGGGAGCTTTACTCTGTATCTAACCCCCATACTGTACCTGTCCTGGGAGTGTTTGATGGGGACAGTGTAGAGGGAGCTTTACTCTGTATCTAAACCCCCGTACTGTACCTGTCCTGGGAGTGTTTGATGGGGGACAGTGTAGAGGGAGCTTTACTCTGTATCTAACCCCCGTACTGTACCTGTCCTGGGAGTGTTTGATGGGGGACAGTGTAGAGGGAGCTTTACTCTGTATCTAACCCCCCGTACTGTCCCTGTCCTGGGGAGTGTTTGATGGGGGACAGTGTAGAGGGAGCTTTACTCTGTATCTAACCCCCGTACTGTACCTGTCCTGGGAGTGTTTGATGGGGACAGTGTAGAGGGAGCTTTACTCTGTATCTAAACCCCCGTACTGTACCTGTCCTGGGAGTGTTTGATGGGGGACAGTGTAGAGGGAGCTTTACTCTGTATCTAACCCCCGTACTGTACCTGTCCTGGGAGTGTTTGATGGGGGACAGTGTAGAGGGAGCTTTACTCTGTATCTAACCCCCCGTACTGTCCCTGTCCTGGGGAGTGTTTGATGGGGGACAGTGTAGAGGGAGCTTTACTCTGTATCTAACCCCCGTACTGTACCTGTCCTGGGAGTGTTTGATGGGGGACAGTGTAGAGGGAGCTTTACTCTGTATCTAACCCCCCGTACTGTACCTGTCCTGGGGAGTGTTTGATGGGGACAGTGTAGAGGGAGCTTTACTCTGTATCTAACCCCCCGTACTGTACCTGTCCTGGGAGTGTTTGATGGGGACAGTGTAGAGGGAGCCTTACTCTGTATCTAACCCCCCGTACTGTACCTGTCCTGGGGAGTGTTTGATGGGGACAGTGTAGAGGGAGCTTTACTCTGTATCTAACCCCCGTACTGTACCTGTCCTGGGAGTGTTTGATGGGGGACAGTGTAGAGGGAGCTTTACTCTGTATCTAACCCCCCGTACTGTACCTGTCCCTGGGAGTGTTTGATGGGGAACAGTGTAGAGGGAGCTTTACTCTGTATCTAACCCCCATACTGTACCTGTCCTGGGAGTGTTTGATGGGGACAGTGTAGAGGGAGCTTTACTCTGTATCTAAACCCCCGTACTGTACCTGTCCTGGGAGTGTTTGATGGGGGACAGTGTAGAGGGAGCTTTACTCTGTATCTAACCCCCGTACTGTACCTGTCCTGGGAGTGTTTGATGGGGGACAGTGTAGAGGGAGCTTTACTCTGTATCTAACCCCCCGTACTGTACCTGTCCCTGGGAGTGTTTGATGGGGAACAGTGTAGAGGGAGCTTTACTCTGTATCTAACCCCCATACTGTACCTGTCCTGGGAGTGTTTGATGGGGACAGTGTAGAGGGAGCTTTACTCTGTATCTAAACCCCCGTACTGTACCTGTCCTGGGAGTGTTTGATGGGGGACAGTGTAGAGGGAGCTTTACTCTGTATCTAACCCCCGTACTGTACCTGTCCTGGGAGTGTTTGATGGGGGACAGTGTAGAGGGAGCTTTACTCTGTATCTAACCCCCCGTACTGTCCCTGTCCTGGGGAGTGTTTGATGGGGGACAGTGTAGAGGGAGCTTTACTCTGTATCTAACCCCCGTACTGTACCTGTCCTGGGAGTGTTTGATGGGGGACAGTGTAGAGGGAGCTTTACTCTGTATCTAACCCCCCGTACTGTACCTGTCCTGGGGAGTGTTTGATGGGGGACAGTGTAGAGGGAGCCTTACTCTGTATCTAACCCCGTACTGTACCTGTCCTGGGAGTGTTTGATGGGGACAGTGTAGAGGGAGCCTTACTCTGTATCTAACCCCCCGTACTGTACCTGTCCTGGGGAGTGTTTGATGGGGACAGTGTAGAGGGAGCTTTACTCTGTATCTAACCCCCGTACTGTACCTGTCCTGGGAGTGTTTGATGGGGGACAGTGTAGAGGGAGCTTTACTCTGTATCTAACCCCCGTACTGTACCTGTCCCTGGGAGTGTTTGATGGGGACAGTGTAGAGGGAGCTTTACTCTGTATCTAACCCCCCGTACTGTACCTGTCCTGGGAGTGTTTGATGGGGACAGTGTAGAGGGAGCCTTACTCTGTATCTATCCCCCCGTACTGTACCTGTCCTGGGAGTGTTTGATGGGGGACAGTGTAGAGGGAGCTTTACTCTGTATCTAACCCCCCGTACTGTACCTGTCCTGGGAGTGTTTGATGGGGACAGTGTAGAGGGAGCTTTACTCTGTATCTAACCCCCGTACTGTACCTGTCCTGGGAGTGTTTGATGGGGGACAGTGTAGAGGGAGCTTTACTCTGTATCTAACCCCCGTACTGTACCTGTCCCTGGGAGTGTTTGATGGGGACAGTGTAGAGGGAGCTTTACTCTGTATCTAACCCCCCCGTTTTTTTTTTCCCATTTTTTTTTTCACAAGGTGACCTTCATACCCCAGGCCCCATTTATATTTTCCACATCGAGGGGGCCTTTATTCCTCAGGCCCCCCTTATGTACATATTTACAGTTTTAAAATAACTTTATTAAAACCAGATAAATAAACAAAAAACTCAAATTAAAATGCCATTCTCGGCGTCGACGATGCACTCCAGTCCCTGCGGTGCCCACCGGTCGCGGAAGGCCTCAAGCGTACCGGCGGACACCGCATGCTCCTTCTCCAGGGACACCCGGGCGCGAACGTAACCGCGGAAGAGGGGCAGGCAATCGGGGAGGACGGAACCCCCGACGGCCCGCAACCTGGACCTGTGAATTGCCACCTTGGCCAGGCCCAGGAGCAGACCGACGAGGAGATCCTCCTCCCGGCCCAAGCCCCTCCGCACTGGGTGCGCAAAGATCAGGAGCGTGGGACTGAAGTGCAGCCAAAACATGTCACCCCCCTCCCCCCTGTTGGCCTCAGTCCCTCTGAGATGGGGAGAGTGTTACGGCCAGATGAGAAAGGTGTCTAGGGTTCCCTTTCAGTCTTCACCTGGTCTTACCGTAACAGGGTTAAATTTTTTAAACACCGTGTTTTTAGCTCCCCCCTTGGTGAATCCTCGTTCAACGCTTTCCAATTATGAGGCAAAGAAACCGGCAGAAAAAAGGTTTCCTTAGGTTTACAGGAGAGAAGTTGAAATTTATTAAACTTGAACTTGAACTCTAATTCGGTTGATGCCTATGGATACATGTTGCACCCGTGCCAGCATGTATACGCGATACACACATGCAAATAGAGACAGAAAAGAGCAGAAGAAAAATAAAGTGGAAAAGTTTGAGACAATATCTGAAGAGTTTTTGTTACGGTTGTTCGAGCTCACTGTAGAGTCCTTGATTGCTGGTAGATCTTGCTTTTCGTTGGGGCCCAGTATTCTTCTTAAACCTTGTTCGCTGTCGGAGACTTTTCTCTCTTGGGGTTCTTGTGTCTTCAGTGCATTCAGAGGCTTGTGAGAAAGAGATGGGAGCAGACAGGAGAGATCTTCTCAGTCCAGGAGCAAGCAGTCTTTCTCAGTTCAAACTCGCTGTGGCCAGTTCAAAAGACCCTGGAACAGCCAGTTAGTCATGTGACCAGCTGGTCTAACCAGTCCTAGATTGTATCACCTTAGCAGTCTCTGGACTGCTTATCTTACACACAATACCTGGTGATCAAGGTCCATTGTGGGTTGAATGTGTCAGGGAATGGTCCTTTGTCCTTCCAAGCACCGTCTGTTAATATGCAAATATCTTTTCCAGCCACGGCTGATCTGTTTAACAAGTCATTTCCTCACTTCAACAACAGTTTAAAGTCAATGTTCCTGACAAAATTAATGTGCCTCATTCTTGGCAGGTGGGGGACCAGCATGACAAGGGGGATAAATATCCAGGATCCTGGCTCCTGATGACAACCCAGTGACACACTGTGGAGGGTAGACGAGGATCCGATTGGGGTCAGTTGTTACCCCCTCAGTTAATAATCAAACTTATTATTGATTTTAACTGCCTAGGACAACGGAAAGATTTGTTACTTGCGTGAGTTGCTGGAGGGCTACTACACCTGTAGTACCATACCCCAGGAAGGAGTCATGGGCAGGAGAATTGTTTTGAAAATGATCAATTAAAACATGGGCAGGGCAGTGGATAGGAGGTCCAGACTAAATTTTTATGACATTCTGTCTGACATTGATCAATCTAGCCCAAAGTTCTTGCCCTTGCTTCAGTCAGTCAAATGGATTAAGAGGAAAGCTGCCTTGAATCTATTGGTTGGAAGGTGCCAAGTGAAATTATTTAATTGACTCCATTTAACAACTCAATTTACTCAACCACCAACCGAATCCAGCTCAACCCAACTGAACTCACCACAACCCAACTCAACCCAATCCAATCCAACCCAACACAACTCAACCCAACCCACCTCAACTCAAACTAACTCACCCCAACTCACCCCAACCCAATGCAACTTAGCCCAACCCAACCCAACACAACCCAATCCGACCCAACTCAACACAACTCGCCCCAACCCAACCCAACCCAACTCAGCCAAACCCAACACAACCCAATCCAACCCAACTAACCCCAACCCAACTAACCCCAACCCAGCCCAACCTAATCCAACTCAACACAACCAAATGCAATCCAATATACACAACTCAACCCAACTCAACGCAACTCAACTCAACCCAAGCTAACTCAACCCAACCCGACTCAACCCAACCTAACTCAACCCAAAACCAACTCAACTCAACCCAACCCAACCCAACCTAACTCAACTCAACCCAACCCATCCCGACTCAACCCAACCCAACTCAACCTAACTCAGCTCAACCCAACTCACTCAGCTCAACCCAACTCACTCAGCTCAACCCAACTCACTCAGCTCAACCCAACTCACTCAACTCAACCAAACTCACTCAACTCAACTCAACCCAACCCAATCCGACCCAACCCAACCCAACAGGACCCAACACAACTCAACCCAACACAAGTCAACCCACACACAACCCAACCCAACTCACCCCAGACCAACACAACCCAACCCAGCCCTGCCCAGCCTAACCCATCTCCTATTGGCTTTTGGGTCCAAGGCATGAGAGCTGTCTCTTTTTGTACTTGTTTTATTCATTCTCACCGGCAAGGTTGGCATTTATTGATATATCGAGTAGCCCATCAGAAGTCGGTGAGGGGGTTTACTTCTTGAACGGCTATAGTCCACGCGGTGAGAGAGCTGGTAGGTGGCAGCTTCAGGACTTTGGGCCAGTGAAGTAGAAAAAAAAATGCAGATTAGGAAGGGGTGGGGGGAGGGGCGGTAGGGATAGCGGAGGAGGGTTATTGGAGAATGAAAGAATAATAACAATAAGGATCAGATCTCATGTGGTTCTTGCTCCAGTGCATTGCAATCCTGCGGCAGTAAATTGTGATACCGCCAAGCTGAAAGGTGTCTGGTTAAAACGTTCTCATGTACGGTTCACTCTGCCTGCTTTTGATTATATTACTGCTCCTTGAAAGACCTGGGCCATAAAATTAATGGGCTCTCGCAAAATAAACAGATTACAAAGGGAAAATATAAAATGTTAGCTCCCTGGTGTAATAGATTACAGTCTGAACATCTAATTGCACACTTTAGTGATTTAACCAGATGAATATTTTAATAATAGCGGGCAATTTAATTTAATTAATAACCAGAAGGGGAATATTTTATTTCATTAAGTCACTGATAAATGCAACAAAAGTAAACATGGGATATATATAGATATCCATTTATCTATTGCTTATCTAAGACAGGATTCTTGGCAGTGTGGAGGAACAGAGGGATCTTGGGGTCCATGTCCATAGATCCCTCAAAGTTGCCACCCAAGTTGATAGGGTTGTTAAGAAGGCGTATGGGGTGTTGGCTTTCATTAACAGGGGGATTGAGTTTAAGAGCCGCGAGGTTATGCTGCAGCTCTATAAGGCCCTGGTTCGACCACACTTGGAATATTGTGTTCAGTTCTGGTCGCCTCATTATAGGAAGGATGTGGAAGCTTTAGAGAGGGTGCAGAGGAGATTTACCAGGATGCTGCCTGGACTGGAGGGCATGTCTTACGAAGAAAGGTTGAGGGAGCTAGGGCTTTTGTCATTGGAGCGAAGAAGGATGAGAGGTGACTTGATAGAGGGGTACAAGATGATGAGAGGCATGGATAGAGTGGATAGCCAGAGACTTTTTCCCAGGGCGGAAAGGGCCATCACCAGGGGGCATAATTTTAAGGTGATTGGAGGAAGGTTTCGGGGAGATGTCAGAGGTAGGCTGTTTACACAGAGAGTGGTGGGTGCGTGGAATGCACTGCCAGCGGTGGTAGTAGAAGCAGATACATTAGGGACATTTAAGCGACTCTTGGATAGGTACATGGATGATAGTAGAATGAAGGGTAGGTAGGTAGTTTGATCTTAGAGTAGGTTAAAGGGTCGGCACAACATCGTGGGCCGAAGGGCCTGTACTGTGCTGCACTGTTCTATGTTCTATATTTCTTCCGCTGCGACAGTGGCTACACCTCAAAAAGTACTTGATTGGCTTCGAAGGGCTTTTGTGCGCCCTGCGGTCGCGAAAGGCGCTGGGTCAAAATCCTGGAACTCACTTCCAAAAATGGGGGCTGAACTACATCGTTGCACTTTGTTCCTTACTATCGTGCACCCCCTGAAGCCCGCTTTGCCCCAAGGCTGCCCTTGTTCTCGACTCCCCGTGTACGAAGGAGGAGAGAGAGAGAGAGAGAGAGAGAGAGGGTGGGGTTCAGAGAGGAAACAGCACCCATTGTAAACAAACATATCTTCCAACTCGCCCTGCCCGATGCCACGAAGCATTAGCCAGTGCCGAAATTACATTACAAAATAAATTGGTGTGTGCATCCTCGACCTGGCCCAAAAACCTGTCAGTACAATTTTTGAGGAAAACTTTTATGGTAACATAACGTTTATTGTTTCAATTTACCAACTTACTGAGGTCTCAGCTTTGACTCAATGGGCGTTGATCCGTCAACTCTGAGTACAGTGTGCTTCATATTCTAGAAATTTGAACACATGATCTAGGCTGGCAGTCTTAGTACTGAGGGAGCGCCGCACTGTCGGAGGGTCAGTGCTGAGGGAGCTCCGCACACTGTCGGAGGGTCAGTGCTGAGGGAGCGCCGCACTGTCGGAGAGTCAGTGCTGAGGGAGCGCCGCACTGTCGGAGAGTCAGTGCTGAGGGAACGCCGCACACTGTCGGAGGGTCAGTGCTGAGGGAGCGCCGCACTGTCGGAGGGTCAGTGCTGAGGGAGCGCCGCACACTGTCGGAGGGTCAGTGCTGAGGGAGCGCCGCACTGTCGGAGAGTCAGTGCTGAGGGAGCGCCGCACTGTCGGAGAGTCAGTGCTGAGGGAGCGCCGCACTGTCGGAGAGTCAGTGCTGAGGGAACGCCGCACGCTGTCGGAGGGTCAGTGCTGAGGGAACGCCGCACTGTCGGAGGGTCAGTACTGAGGGAGTGCCGCACTGTCGGAGGGTCAGTACTGAGGGAATGCCGCATATTGTCGGAGGGTCAGTGCTGAGGGAATGCCGTATATTGTCGGAGGGTCAGTACTGAGGGAGCGCCGCACTGTCGGAGAGTCAGTGCTGAGGGAGTGCCGCACATTGTCGGAGGGTCAGTGCTGAGGGAACGCCGCACACTGTTGGAGGGTCAGTACTGAGGGAGTGCCGCACATTGTCGAAGGGTCAGTACTGAGAGAGTGCCGCACTGACGGAGGGTCAGTACTGAGGGAGCGCCGCACTGATGGAGGGTCAGTGCTGGGGGAGCGCCGCACTGTCGGAGGGGCAGTACTGAGGGAGCGCCGCACTGTCGGAGGGGCAGTACTGAGGGAGTGCCGCGCTGTTGGAGGGTCAGTACTGAGGGAGTGCCGCACTGTCGGAGGGTCAGTGCTGAGGGAGCGCCGCACATTGTCGGAGGGTCAGTACTGAGGGAGTGCCGCACTGTCGGAGGGTCAGTACTGTGGGAGCGCCGCACTGTCGGAGGGTCAGTACTGTGGGAGCGCCGCACTGTCGGAGGGTCAGTGCTGGGGGAGCGCCGCACTGTCGGAGGGGCAGTACTGAGGGAGAGCCGCACTGTCGGAGGGGCAGTACTGAGGGAGAGCCGCACTGACGGAGGGTCAGTACTGAGGGAGAGCCGCGCTGTCGGAGGGTCAGTGCTGGGGGAGCGCCGCACTGTCGGAGGGGCAGTACTGAGAGAGCGCCGCACTGACGGAGGGGCAGTGCTGAGGGAGTGCCGCGCTGTCGGAGGGACAGTACTGAGGGAGTGCCGCACTGTCGGAGGGGCAGTGCTGGGGGAGTGCTGCGCTGTTGGAGGGGCAGTGCTGGGGGAGTGCCGCGCTGTCGGAGGGACAGTACTGAGGGAGCGCCGCACTGTCGGAGGGGCAGTACTGAGGGAGTGCCGCGCTGTCGGAGGGACAGTACTGAGGGAGCGCCGCACTGTCGGAGGGTCAGTACTGAGAGAGCGCCGCACTGACGGAGGGGCAGTGCTGAGGGAGTGCCGCGCTGTCGGAGGGTCAGTACTGTGGGAGTGCCGCACTGTCGGAGGGTCAGTGCTGGGGGAGTGCCGCGCTGTCGGAGGGACAGTACTGAGGGAGCGCCGCACTGTCGGAGGGTCAGTACTGAGGGAGTGCCGCACTGTCGGAGGGTCAGTACTGTGGGAGTGCCGCACTGTCGGAGGGTCAGTGCTGGGGGAGTGCCGCGCTGTCGGAGGGACAGTACTGAGGGAGCGCCGCACTGTCGGAGGGTCAGTGCTGGGGGAGTGCCGCGCTGTTGGAGGACCTGTCATTCAGATGAGTCATAAACCGGCACCTCGAGGCGACATCAAAAAATCGACCGCACTCTGCATTTGTGCCGACAATTCCTCCTGTGTTATTAATGCTGGTTTGTTCCCAAAGCTGTCGTGAACCAGTGATGTAAAACAAGTTCAACTGTTTGTCCAGTTTAACTTGCGCTTGGGTGGAGCATGAGATGCCTTTGTGTGATTGCTGATGGTATCATCGATCAATAAGAACGCAAAGGAGTCCATTCGGCCCGTCGTGCCTGTGCTAGCCCTTTGAAAGATCGATCCAATTAGTCCCCGCTCCCCCCTCCTGCTCTTAAATCACTGAGTCACTGCAGTCCGTGTGGGGGTAGGTTACACCCACAGTGCTGATAGGAAGGGAGTTCCAGGATTTTGACCCAGCGACAGTGAGGGAACGGCCGATATAGTTCCCAGTCAGGATGTTGTGTGACTCGGAGGGGTAACTTGCAGGCGGTGGTGTTTCCCCATGCGTCTTCTACCCTTGTCCTTCGAGGCGGTAGAGGCCGCGGGTTTTAAAGATCGGACAGGGACCCATTCCCTTTCTCCTCCTGTGTTGGACTTAAGCTTCAGCGAGTGGATCTGGCGTCATGGAGTTCAGTGAGTGTGTGAAACTGTGAGATTGTAGTTCACTACTTCTGAGAGAAATTTCACCCAGTCTTCGACCTGCAGCAAAATGATGCGGTTCCGGGGAGCGACCATTGACCTGAAACGTTAACTCTGCCTCCCCCTCCTTTGCGCGCAGCCCGACCTTCTGGGTGTTTCCGGCATGTTCTGTTTTCCTATATCCTGGGATAGTATTTACCCGTCGGCTCGTATCGCCAAACAAAAATTATCTGACCGTTATCGCCGTTTGTGGGATCCTGCTGTGCGCAAATTGGCGGAGGGGGCGGCACTGAGGGAGTGCCGCGCTGTCGGAGGGTCAGTGCTGAGGGAGCGCCGCACACTGTCGGAGGGTCAGTGCCGAGGGAACGCCGCACACTGTCGGCGGGTCAGTACCGAGGGAGCGCCACACTGTCGGAGGGTCAGTGCCGAGGGAGTGCTGCACTGCCGGAGGGTCAGTGCATATATTTATCCTTGCGTTTTAGTCTGGGTTGGATATTGCATTGAGCTTCTGTTAGCGAAAACCTGTTCTGTACCCAGTAATCCTGCCCAACTTGCAAAACGATTATTATTCACCACTTAAAACCAAATGGATTTTTTCACCCATCAGTCGGTTACTCGAGGCAGAGAGAAGAGTGTGTGAGAGCGAAACTGAGTGAGGTTGTTAAACACTCTATTAATTCCCCCCATGTAACCGCTAACATTCAAACATCTGGGAAAAAACACAGTCTGCGTTTATTGCAAGATTTTACTGGGTGTAGATTTAACATAAAGATAAAATAACAGGAACACATTTAATGTCACAATAAAACGGACGCAAACACATAAAGAAAGAACATATATATGTATGTGAGAGAAATATATTAGTTTTAAATTGGATTCTGGGCAATTGTACTGCTCAATGGTGATTGTCCTGACGAATATAGTGCCAGCTAATTCGGAGCAACTCCTGGGGAACAGAGACTCGGATCAAACAGTGAATACTGCCTGATCTTTAACGAGGCATGAAGTGTCGTTTAACAGCAATTCCGCTGTTGGCTTTCATTAACTGGAGATGGCAGTGAATTGTAGCCGCGGTATTTTAAGTACGGACGGGCTTGCCTCGTGTCCCACGTGCGTTGCGCCCCCAGGAGTGTGATGGAATACTCCCCGCTTGCCTGGATGGGTGCGGCTCCAACAACACTCGGGAAGCTCGACACCATCCGGGACAAAGCAGCCCGCTTGGCCGGCACCCCATCTGCAAACATTCACTCCCTCCACCGCCGACGCACAGTGACAGCAGTGTGTACCATCTACAAGATGCACTGCAGCGACGCACCAAGGCTCCCTAGACAGCACCTTCCAAACCCGCGACCTCTACCACCGAGAAGGACAAGGGGCAGCAGACTCATGGGAACACCACCGCCTGCAAGTTCCCCTCCAAGTCACACACCATCCCGACTTGGAACTATATCGGCCGTTCCTTCACTGTCGCTGGGTCAAAATCCTGGGACTCCCTTCCTAACAGCACTGTGGGTGTCACCTACCCCACACGGACTGCAGCGGTTCAAGAAGGCAGCTCACCACCACCACCTTCTCAAGGGGGCAATTAGGGGTGGGCAATAAATGCTGGCCCGGCCAGCGACGCCCACATCCCCCGAACGAATGGAAAAAAAAGAGCAAGTGTGCAACAGGTGAGTGTGTCCTATCCCAGGCCCAAGAGCTGGCGAGTGTGCATGAGAGGAATCTGTGTCATCGGTAGTTTACGTGCCAGGTCGGTGAGTTTTTGGATGGTAATGCATTGATACCAATGTTCAAAGTGCGTGAGTACTAGATGTGAGTGTGTACCAGTTGTGTGTGCAGCAGGTGTGAGTGTGTACCAGGTGAGTGACTACCTGGTGAGTGTGTAGTGTGTGTGTGTATAGCAGGAGAGTGTGTAGCAGGAGAGGGTGCAGCCGGTGTGTGCCATGGTGAGAGGCGCAGTGTGGGTTCTGCTGGTTCCTGTGGCTGATGTCAATTTGCCGAAGGGTTGTTGGGTGGGCATTGGAATCTAGCGCCACCTCTTCCTTTCTGCTGCACCCGTCCCTCGCTCTGAAAGAAAATTTAAGTTCCGGGCGGGCAGCGGAGTTCCCTTCATTGTTTGGATCTTGGAGGAGAGAGAAAAAAAAAAATCCATCGCATGTTGTTCTCAACGAATGAATATTGGGAATTCCCAGTTTTTGGTTGGCACCACTTTGCTGTGTATAAATATGCATGTAATATATCCTTCCCGCAGGATCGGGTGTTGTAAAGAGAGCGGCTGTTTTCAATGTCTGCTTGCAGTTCGAGTTATTCCTTCCACACACACTCACACACTCAAGCATGTACATACACACACACACACTCAAGCATGTACATACACACACACACACTCACACATACAGACACACACTCACACACATACAGACACACACTCACACACTCAAACATGCACACACACTCACACACATACAGACACACACTCACACACATACAGACACACTCACACTCAAGCATGCACACACTCACACTTACACTCAAACACACACACTCACTCAAACACACACACTCATTCGCAGGCACACACCTACAGCCACACACACTAACACAGACACACTGATACACATACAGACACATATTAGACAAACAAACACACTCACATTCATACACACACTCACAGGCTCTCACACTCACACACATAGACACAACACACTCATACACACACTCACAGACACACACAGTCACACCCACGCACTCACTCTCACACGGACATACCCACAAACATACATAGACAATCACATGCACACTCTCACACACACACACTCTCTCTCTCTCTCTCTCTCTCTGTATGTGTGTGCGTGTCTCTGTGTCTCTCTCTGTTTCTCTCTCTCTCTCTCTCTGACTTTCTCTGTCTCTTGATCTTTCTCTGAGTCTCTCTGACTCTCTCTCTGTCTTTCTGCCCCTCTGTGTCTCTCTCTCCATCTGTGTGTCTCTGTCTTTCTCTCTCTCTTTCTGTATGTGTGTGCGTGTCTCTGTGTGTGTCTCTCTCTCTGACTTTCTCTGTCTCTTGATCTCTCTCTGAGTCTCTCTGACTCTCTGTCTTTCTGCCCCTCTGTGTCTCTCTCTCCATCTGTGTGTCTCTGTCTCTCTCTCTCTCTCTTTCTGTATGTGTGTGCGTGTCTCTGTGTCTCTCTCTGTTTCTCTCTCTCTCTCTCTGACTTTCGCTGTCTCTTGATCTCTCTCCGAGTCTCTCTGACTCTCTGTCTTTCTGCCCCTCTGTGTCTCTCTCTCCATCTGTGTGGCTCTGACTCTCTCTCTCTCTGTCTCTCACTATCTCACTCTCTTGCTCTCTTTCTCCCTCTCTCTGCCTCACCCGCTCTTTCCCTCACTTTCCACCCCCGGTAGCCGCGTTCACAGAGAGAAAAAATAAATAAATCGCATGCAGCCCGGAGAGGGGGGTGGGGTGCGGAATCTATCAGGGTTCCACTCCCTTGGACATTTGCAACGTAAATTCGATTCCAACAAAATTAAATTTGACAGTAAACGGCATCTTTAGGGAAACTGAAAGGAGACGTTGAGCGAGTGGAATAGATGTGGCCCCGTCAAGTCTCAGAATTGGAGGCTGTGTCATTGTGGGATTTATTTATTTTTTAACGTTTGAAGGCGCAAATTCATATTTTATCTGCGTTCACGCTGAAAGGAGAGAAACTAAAAGATTCTTTTCTGGAAAATATTGGATAAAATGGGAAAATCCATCAGACTGAAAGCAAACAAGATGGCTTATTAAATGTACCTACACTTTATTTTTTATTCATTCACAGGATGTGGGCGTCACTGGCCAGGCCAGCATTTATTGCCCGTCCCTAATTGCCCCTTGAGAAGGTGGTGGTGAGCTGCCTTCTTGAACCGCTGCAGTCCGTGTGGGGGTAGGTGACACCCACAGTACTGTTAGGAAGGGAGTTCCAGGATTTCGACTCTGTGACAGTGAAGGAACGGCCGATATAGTTCCAAGTCGGGATGATGTGTGACTTGGAGGGTAACTTGCAGGTGGTGGCGTTCCCATGTATCTGCTGCCCTTGTCCTTCTAGTTGGTAGAGGTCGTGGGTTTGGAAGGTGCTGTTTAAGGAGCCTTGGTGCATTGCTGCAGTGCATCTTGTAGATGGTACACACTGCTGTCACTGTGTGTCGGTGGTGGAGGGAGTGAATGTTTGTGGATGGGGTGCCAATCAAGCGGGCTGCTTTGTCCTGGATGGTGTCGAGCTTCTTGAGTGTTGTTGGAGCTGCACCCATCCAGGCAAGTGGAGAGTATTCCATCACACTCCTGACTCGTGTCTTGTAGATGGTGGACAGGCTTTGGGGAGTCAGGAAGGTGAGTTACTCGCCTCAGGATTCCTAGCCTCTGACCTGCTCTTGTAGCCACAGTATTTATATGGCTACTCCAGTTCAGTTTCTGGTCAATAGTGACCCCCCAGAATGTTGATAGTGGGGGATTCAGTGATTGTAATGTCATTGAACATCAAGGGGAGATGGTTAGATTCTCTCTTGTTGGAGATGGTCATTGCCTGGCACTTGTGTGGCACGAATGTTACTTGCCACTTATCAGCCCAAGCCTGGATATTGTCCAGGTCTTGCTGCATTTCTACACGGACTGCTTCAGTATCTGAGGAGTCACGAATGGTGCTGAACATTGTGCAATCATCAGCGAACATCCCCACTTCTGACCTTATGATGGAGGGAAGGTCACTGATGAAGCAGCTGAAGATGGTTGGGCCTCGGACACTTACCCTGAGGAAAAATAGGAAAGCTGTACGGGAGGGGGGTAGCCTCTGGTTCTCGACCCTCCCACCAATGGGAACAGTTTCAATGGGGAGCACGAGACATGGAGGGTCTTGAAAGCAAGGGTGAGTGTTTTGAAAGTCCGACCATTGTTTTCAGTATTGGCTTCGGAGGGTGTGCGTAAAAGAATGGAGATTGAACTGAATTGGACTATTGTTAAAATATTGTGGTCTGCCCGCTAATTAAATGATGCATTCTGACTCGTCAAACATTAACGAGGCGTTTTAAATGACCACGGACTGGTAGCTGCTTCCAGGCGGTTGTCCAGGGTTGAGTAGTGTAGTGCGGGTGGGTGGGTGGGGGAGGCATTCGATTAGACCATGCCTGATCTGTGTCATCTGTTCTCCTTGGTTCCGATACCCCTTAATACCCCTTACTCAACAAAACTCTATCCATCCCAGTGTTGAAATTTCCAACTGACCCCCCCCCACCCTTGTTCCGGACTCTCCCCCCCCTTATACGCCCTTCCTGAGGTGCGGCGGCGGGGGGTGGGGTGGTGCCCCAGAACTGAGTGCGGTCACTCCAGGTGGAATCTAATCAGAGTTTGACACAACTGACGTGTAATCCATTATTGATCAGTAGACAACGATTATGATTTGATTGAAATAAAAATCTAATCAGATGATTGAACGCAGCAGGAAACATGCAGCGCGGGGGAGGAGAGGGCTAGGGCAACTGGTGGTGTTAATTGATGGATCAGTCTTAATTAGTGCTGTTAAAAATGCTATCTCAGTCCTATTACACATTTGCACAGTGGCATATGTTGCCTGAGACGTCTGTGTGTGATGTATGAGTGTGGTTTAATTTCCTGAAAACGTTGGCTGGAAGTGATCTAGTCTGTGCTTGCCTGCGTTCCCCACTCCTAAACTCCGTTCCCTCGCTGCCGACTCCGTCCCTCTCCCTGGCCAACCGTCTCCTTTCACGACCCCGGTGTCGTGTTTTGACCCCGAGCTGAGCTCCCGACCTCACAACCGTCTCAGCCCGTCCTCTGCTGAAACCCTCCTCCGCGCCTTCGTCGCCTGCAGACCCGACCATTCCGGCGCGCGCCCGGACGGTCTCCCACATTCGACCCTCCGTAAAACTCGAGGTCATCCGAAAACCCAGCTGCCCGCGTCCCGTTTCCCCTATCACCCCCCCCCCACTTCCCGGTCAAGCGACGCCTCGATCTTAAATATTCTCATGCTCCTTTCCAAATGCCTCCACCCACACCACCTGCTCCTTATCTCTGTAACCTCCTCCAGCCGCCACGACCCTCCGTGATCTCTGCACTCCTCCAATTCCGGCCTCTCGTCCATCCCCATGATTTTAATCTCCCCCCCCCACATCGGGGGGCGGTGCCTTCAGCTGTGGAATCCTCTGCCTCTCTCCCTGCTCCTTAACACCTCGCTCTTTGACCCAGCTTTTGACCACCTGTCCTAAAATCTCCCTTTGTGTCTCGGTGTCAAATTTTGCTTTATGGATGCTTCTGTACAGAACTGTCTGGGAATGTCTTATTACATTACAGGCACTTTACACTTTGTTGTTTTTTTTTTAAAAGCTTGTAATTGGGCACTTATTGCCCATCCCCCATTGCCCTTGCGCAGGTGGAGTTTTTGCTTGGCCACTCCATAGAGAGATACAGCACCGAAACAGGCCCTTCGGCCCACCAAGTCCGCACCAGCCATCAACACTAATCCGACATTAACCGCATTGCCCTCTCCCATCCCCACCTTCCCTCAATTCTCCTACCACGGGGGGGGGGGGGGGGGGGAGGGGGGGGGGCAACTTACGACGGCCAACTTACCTATTAACCCGCAAGTCTTCGGCACGTGGGAGGAAACGCACGCGGTCACGGGGAGAGCTGGCAAACTCCGCACAGGCGGTACCCGGAACCGAACCCGGGTCGCCGGAGCAGTGAGGCTAAGGTACTAACCGCTGAACCAGTGTGCCGCCCATTTCATGTGGGGGGTGGGGGTGCAATTAAGAGTCAACCCACATTGCCATGGGTCTGGAGTCACTTGTGGACTGTGTAAGCACAACAAATTTCCTCCCCCCCCCGCGATCACTTAACCCACACAACATAATTCTATTACACCAGTCGGAGCGCGTAACAACGGTTCTTTGGGAGTTCTACGTCAGTAGAGATCTTAATAACAATAAACTAGAAGAGCGAAGAGCAGTTTAAGAATTTGATGGCCTGTTGAAACAACGGTATTGGATTGGTGAATTCTTAATCCCACGAAATGATGGCGTGACTTGGGAAAGAGGTTTTAGCAAACCAAGTCCTTGGGGATGACATCGAGTTTTCCAGCACAGGAATGGGCCATTCGGCCCATCTGCTCCGTGCCGGTGTTCCTGCTCCGCACGACCCTCCTCGTGCGTCTATCCAACCTCCCCCCACTCCTTAAATGCACCTACGCCGTTCGCCTCAACCCGCTCCCCGTGGTCGCGAGTCCCACCTTCTCACCGCTCGCTGGGTACGTACGTTCCTCCGAATTCCCCCCCACACTGGGTTCATGGGCGACGATAGGAGTTCTGGTCACCACATGACAGGAAGGATGTGATTGCAGCAGGGAGGGGTACAGAGGAGATTTACGAGGATCTTGCCAGGACTGGAGAGTTCTCGCCACGAGGTAAAGGTTGGGGAGGCAGGGGTTGATTCCTTCGGAACGGAGAAGGCCTGCAGGGGAGATTTAATTGAGATGTATAAAATTATGAGGGGTCTGGACAGAGTGGACAGGGAGGACCTATTTCCATTAGCAGAGAGGTCGATAAGCAAGAAGTAAGTAAAGTAATTGGAGTAAGGATTCGAGGGGAGTTGAGGAGAATTTTTTCACCCAGAGGGTGGTGGGGGTCTGGAATGCACGGCCTGAAAGGGTGGCAGAGGCAGAAACCCTCATCGCATTGAAACAAAACCCACTTGGATAGGCACTTGAGCTGGAAAATGGGATATGATTAGATAGTTCTTTTATGACTGGCACAGACATGATGGGCGGAATGGCCTCATTCTGTGCCACAAGTCTTTCCATGTTTCCATGTTCCTATCTTATATTGACGGCCCCCCCTAGTTCTGGTCTCCCCCCCCCCCCCCCCCACACAAGTGGAAACATCTTCTCTACGTCTACCCTGTCGAAACCCCCTTCGTAATTTTGATGACCTCTATCAGCTCACCCCCTGAGCCTTCTCCTTTCCAGAGTAAAAGAGACCCAGGCTGTTCAATCTTTCCTGATAGCTGTAGCCTCGCACTACTGGTATCATCCCGGTTTCTGCAACTTCTCCAGTGTCACTGTGCACAGTGCTCCAAGTGTGGTCTAACCGAGGGGTACGGAGACTGGAACTGTGCACAGTGCTCCAAGTATGGTCTAACCGAGGGATACGGAGACTGGAACTGTGCACAGTGCTCCGAGTGTGGTCTAACCGAGGGGTATGGAGACCGGAACTGTGTACAGTGCTCCAAGTGTGGTCTAACCGAGGGGTACGGAGACTGGAACTGTGCACAGTGCTCCAAGTATGGTCTAACCGAGGGATACGGAGACTGGAACTGTGCACAGTGCTCCGAGTGTGGTCTAACCGAGGGGTATGGAGACCGGAACTGTGTACAGTGCTCCAAGTGTGATCTGAGCACAAGTCAGATGGTAATGGAATGAGCTTTGTTGCTGAGCATGTTGGGGAATGCTGTAAGTCTGCTGTTCTGTGGGAGCACGAGATTTCCACTGGGCTGTCCCCATCGTGTCTCATTCCAAAGATTCGGTTGCTGTAGCGTTATCTAACACCTTGATTAAAGCCCAATTTATCGTATCACACTCTCCACCTCACCCGCAATCCCAACTTTCATTCTCACTCCAGCCTTTATTTCACCACAACCTCAGCCTCAGCTCAATATCCAAATTCCACTTAACTCCAAACTCAATTTCATCCCAAACTTCACCTGCCCGTGGGGTGTATTTGCAGAAGGAGCTTCACTCTGTATCTAACCCCCTGTACTGTCCCTGTCCTGGGAGTGTTTGATGAGGGACAGTGTAGAGGGAGCTTTACTCTGTATCTAACCCCCCGTACTGTCCCTGTCCTGGGAGTGTTTGATGAGGGACAGTGTAGAGGGAGCTTTACTCTGTATCTAACCCCCCGTACTGTACCTGTCCTGGGGAGTGTTTGATGGGGGACAGTGTAGAGGGAGCTTTACTCTGTATTTAACCCCGTACTGTACCTGTCCTGGGGAGTGTTTGATGGGGACAGTGTAGAGGGAGCTTTACTCTGTATCTAACCCCCCGTACTGTACCTGTCCTGGGAGTGTTTGATGGGGACAGTGTAGAGGGAGCTTTACTCTGTATCTAACCCCCCGTACTGTACCTGTCCTGGGAGCGTGTTCGATGAGGACCATGTGGAGGGTGATTTACTCACGTTCCCATATCCCCTTTATGTCATTGGTATTTAGAAATCTGTCAATCTCTGCTTTAAACATACTCAATGACTGAGCTTCCACAGCCCTCTGGGGTAGAGAATTCCAAAGATTCACAACCCTCTGAGTAAAGGAATTTCTCCTCATCTCTGTCCTAAGTGGCTTCCTCCTTATTTTGAAATTGTGTCCCCTGGTTCGAGACTCCCCAACCAGGGGAAACATCTCAGCTGCATTTACCCTGTCTATCCCTTTCAGTATTTTGTAGGTTTCAATGAGGTCACCTCTCATTCTTCGAAACGCTAGAGAATACAGGCCCAGTTTCCCCAATCTCTCTTCATAGGACAGTCCCGTCACCCCGGGAACAAGTCTGGTGAACCTTCGTTTCACTCCCTCTATGGCAATAATATCAAAGAACAAAGAACAGTACAGCACAGGAACAGGCCATTCGGCCCTCCAAGCCTGCGCCGATCTTGATGCCTGTCTAAACTAAAACCTTCTGCACTTCCGGGCCCCATATCCCTCTATTCCCTTCCTATTCATGTATTTGTCAAGATGCCTCTTAAACGTCGTTATCGTATCTGCTTCCACCACCTCCCCTGGCAGCAAGTTCCAGGCACTCACCACCCTCTGTGTCAAAAATTTGCCTCGCACATCCCCTCTAAACTTTGCCCCTCGCACCTTAAACCTATGCCCCCTAGTAACTGACTCTTCCACCCTGGGGAAAAAGCTTCTGACTATCCACTCTGTCCATGCCCCTCATAACTTTGTAAACCTCTATCATGTCGCCCCCTCCACCTCCATCGTTCCAGTGAAAACAGTCCGAGTTTTTCCAACCTCTCCTCATAGCTAATGCCCTCCAGACCAGGCAGCATCCTGGTAAACCTCCTCTGTACCCTCTCCAAAGCCTCCACGTCCTTCTGGCAGTGTGGCGACCAGAATTGCACGCAATATTCTAAGTGTGGCCTAACTAAAGTTCTGTACAGCTGCAACATGACTTGCCAATTTTTATACTCTATGCCCCGACCGATGAAGGCAAGCATGCCGTATGCCTTCTTGACTACCTTATCCACCTGCGTTGCCACTTTCAGTGACCGGTGGACCTGGATCCTTCCTAAGGTAAGGGGACCAAAACTGCACGCAGTACTCCAGGTGCGGTCTAACCAAGGTTCTATACAATTGAAGCAAGACTTCACTACTCCTGTACTCAAATCCTCTTACGATAAATGCTAACATACCATTAGCCTTCTTAATTACTTGCTGCACCTGCATGTTAGCTTTCAGTGACTTAGTGACAAGGACACCCAGGTCCCTTTGTACATCTACCCTTTCTAATCTCTTACCATTTAAGGAATAAATCATCCTGAGAAATCCAATGGGAAACCGTGACAGACGACGCCTTATCCCTTAATACCTTTGGTTCGCAGAAGTCTTATCAATCTCAGACTTAAAATTAACAATGGATCCAGCATCGATTTGCCGTTTGCGGGAGAGTCCCAAACTTTTACCACCCTCTGTGTGTAGAAGTCTTTCCTCATTTCACTCCTGAAAGGTCTGGCTTTAATCTCCACATAGAAACATAGAAAATAGGAGCAGGAGTAGGCCATTCGGCCCTTCGAGCCTGCTCCGCCATTCATTATGATCATGGCTGATCATCCAACTCAGTAACCTGTTCCCGCTTTACCCCCATATCCTTTGATCCCTTTCACCCCAAGAGCTATATCTAACTCCTTCTTGAAAACATACAATGTTTTGGCCTCAACTGCTTTCTGTGGTAGCGAATTCCACAGGCTCACCACTCTCTGGGTGAAGAAATTTAACCTCATCTCAGTCCTGAAAGGTTTAACCCGTATCCTTAGACTATGACCCCTGGTTCTGGACTCCCCCACCATCGGGAACATCCTTCCTGCATCTACCCTGTCAAGTCCTGTTAGAATTTTATAGGTTTCTATGAGATCACCCCTCACTCTTCTGAACTCCAGCTAATACAATCCTAACCGACTCAATCTCTCCTCATACGCCAGTCCCACCATCCCAGGAATCAGTCTGGTAAACCTTCGCTGCACTTCCTCTATAGCAAGAGCATCCTTCCTCAGATAAGGAGACCAAAACTGCACACAATATTCCAGGTGTGGCCTCACCAAGGCTCTGTATAATTGCAGCAAGACATCCCTGCTCCTGTACTCGAGTCCTCTTGCTATGAAGGCCAACATACCATTTGCCCTTTTTGCCGCCTGTTGCACCTGCATGCTTACCTTCAGCGACTGGTGCACGAGAACACCCAGGTCTCGTTGCATATTTCCCTCTCTCAGTTTATAGCCAGATAATAATCTACCTTCCTGTTTTTGCTACCAAAGTCGATAACCTCACATTTATCCACATTATACTGCATCTGCAACTTGTCCAAATCACTTATCCACATTATACTGCATCTGCAACTTGTCCAAATCACCCTGAAGCCTCTCTGCATCCTCCTCACAACTCACCCTCCCACCCAGTTTTGTGTCATCTGCAAATTTGGAGATAGAATTTATTTAGACTCTGCTCCCCCCCACCTCCCAAGTCCGACACTCCCCAACCAGCGGAAATCGTTTCTCTCCATCTACCCTGTCCATCCCCCTTAGTATCTTGACAATTTCATTTGGTGAAGGGAGGGTCTGTCTGCCGTTCAGAATTGGTTAGCAATAAATAATTAGGCTCCCCTTAAACAGATGCCCGCCGACAGAGATTGATCGAGAGAGAGAGAGCGAGATAACAGGGATTGGACAAGCACCAGAACAGAAAAAGATTAGCAGGGCAAAGGGTGAGGGACAGGGACGAGCTGAGCTGCTCTTGCAGGGGGCTGACAGAGGCACAATGGGCTGAGTGGCCTCCTCCTGTATTGTAACTGTTCTATGATTCTATGAAAGAACGAGTGAAAGAGAATGATTCAGGATGAGAGAGATTGAAAAAGTGGGGCGGGGAATGAGAGAGGGAGGGAGAGGGATAGAGAGGAGAGGAGAGGAAAAGGGGAGGGGAGAGAAGGCAGAGAGGGGGAGGGGAGAGGGGAAGGGGTAGCGGAGCGAGAGGATAGGGAGGGGGAGCGAGAGGGAGAAGGAGAGGAGAGAGAGGGGGGAGGAGGAGGACAGGGGGGAGAAGATGGGAGAGGGTAGGGGGAGGAGAGGAGAGGGTGAGGGAGAGGAGAAGGCGAGAAGAGGGGTTGGGAAGAGGAGAGGGAGAGGGACTGAGGAGAGGGGAGGAAGAGAGAGAAGGGAGAGAGAGGAGAGGGAGAGAGGAAAGGGAGAGGGGAGGGAGAAGAAGGGTGGAGAAGAGAGGGAGAGAGGAGGGGAGGAAGAAGGGTGGGAGCGAGAGGGAGAGAGGAGGGAGAGGGGTGGAGGAAGAGATAGAGGGGAGGGAGGAGGGGGAGGAGAGGGGGGTGAAAGGAATAGAAGGGGACAGAGGGAAGAGGGAGAGGAGAGGGGAGGGGGAGAGGGAGAGAAGAGAGGAGAGGAAAGAGGGGAGGGAGAGTGAGAGGGAGATGAGGGGGACAGAGAAAACAAAGAGGGAGGAGATGATAGGGAAGGGAGAGAAGAGGGAGAGAGGAGGGAGAGAAGAGGGACAAGAGGGGGATGGAAAGGAGTAGGAGGCGAGGGGGAAGAGGTGGAGGGAGAGGAGAGGGGGGAGAGCAAGAGGAGAGGAAAGAGGGGAGGGAGAGTGGGGGGAGATGAAGAGGGAGAAGGGAGAGAGGGGAGGGAGAGGAGAGGGAGTAGGGAGGGAGAAGGAAGAGAGGGAAGGGAGAGGAGAGAGGGAAGGGGAAGAGGAGAGGAAAGGGAAAGAGAGGGGAGAGGGGTGAGTGGAGAGGGCGAAAGGAGAGAAGAGAGGAGAGGAAAGGGAGGGAGAGTGGGAGGGAGATGAGGGGGGCAGAGAAGTCAAAGAGGGAGAGGAGAGGGAGAGGAGACAGGAGAGAGGAGCGAGGAAGAGGAGAGAGAGGGGAAGGTGGGGGGGGGGAGAGAGAGGGGTGAGTGGAGAGGGAGGGGGAAGAGGGAGAGGGAGAGGAAATGGGGAGGAGAGGGAAGAGGAGAGAGGGAGATGAAGGGGAGAGGAGAGAGAGAGAAGAGGGAAGATAAAGAGGGAAAGGAAAGGAGAGGAGAGGGGAGAGTGAGAGGATAGAGGGTGAGGAGAGGGGAAGAGGGAGTGGAGAAAGGAGAGGGCAAGGAGAGGGGTAAGGAAGAGGAGAGAGAGGAAAAGGAGAGAGGGAGGAGAGAGAGGGAGAGGAGAGAGGAACAGGAGAGAGGGAGGGAAGAAGGGGAAGAGAGAGAGGGGAGAGGAGAGAGGAAGAGGAGAGGTGGAAGAGGAGAAAGGGAGAGGAAAGTCGGAGAGGAGAGGAACGAGAGTTGCAAGAGGAAAGAGGCTAGAGAGAGAGAGGAAAAGGAGAGAGGGATGGAGGAGAGAGGAATAGGAGAGAGGGCCAGGGAAGAAGGGAGAGGAGAGGGAGAGGAAAAGGAGAGGGGCTGGAGACGGTTGGATTGCAGGTGTCTTGTAAATGGAAGAATCTCGGATTTACCAGTGCGCAGGACCTCTTCCCCGCTACCCCCTCCCCCCATTGCCATACTCAATGATAGATCAACCTAGCCCCCAGGGAAACTCCAGGGAAATCGGAACCCCCTTCTCAAAAAAAAAATGGTTCATGGTTTGGTTACACACATGTAACACAGCAATGGGTGTACCCAAATTTAACTGCACGTCAGCTCGCTCCTGACTATGTTCACCGTCATTTCCTGCGAGACCCACTGAACTGTGCTGGGAGAAGAATTTTCATTGTTTTTAAATTAAGCTGCCTGTGCCATGTCAGGAACAACAAGGAACCAGATAACGCTATCAGGAAGGGACAGAGATACCTGTCCGAATTAACGAGCTTTGAGAATCCTGACAAGAAGAGTGAGGTGACGCAGGACTTTAACGGTCTGTTGACTCCTTCTGTAAAAATACCCTCTATCTGGAAGCTGCTCAGCTCGACCGACGACACTCGGCACCAGCCCCCCCCCCACGACCCCCTCCCATTCACCCCGCCCTCCCCAACCGTTGCGGCTGCTCTTCACACGATTGAAAGTTACCGAAGGAGGCCCCGGGAAGATGGACGCGAGCAGGTCAGCGTGTGGCCGGACATTTTGGCCAAAGGCGAAATGACGATCGGATGATAAGCTCATCCCTCCCTAGGGCGGCACAGTGGCGCAGTGGTTAGCACCGCAGCCTCACAGCTCCAGCGACCCGGGTTCAAATCTGGGTACTGCCTGTGTGGAGTTTGCAAGTTCTCCCTGTGTCTGCGTGGGTTTCCTCCGGGTGCTCCGGTTTCCTCCCACAGCCAAAAGACTTGCAGGTTGATAGGTTAATTGGCCATTATAAATTGCCCCTAGTATAGGTAGGTGGTAGGGAAATATAGGAACAGGTGGGGATGTGGTAGGAATATGGGATTAGTGCAGGATTAGTATAAATGGGTGGTTGATGCTCGGCACAGACTCGGTGGGCCGAAGGGCCTGTTTCAGTGCTGTATCTCTAAAGTTGAGGGATAAACCTTGGCTGTGCAACCCAGAGGGGAAAGAGTCACTTAGTGACTAGTAAATATGGGCGGCACAGCGGCGCAGTGGTTAGCACCGCAGCCTCACAGCTCCAGGAACCCGGGTTCGATTCTGGGTACTGCCTGTGCGGAGTTTGCAAGTTCTCCCTGTGTCTGCGTGGGTTTTCTCCGGGTGCTCCGGTTTCCTCCCACAAGCCAAAAGACTTGCAGGTTGGTAGGTAAATTGGCCATTATAAAAATTGCCCCTAGTATAGGTAGGTGGTAGGGATATATAGGGACAGGTGGGGATGTGGTAGGAATATGGATTAGTGTAGGATTAGTATAAATGGGTGGTTAATGGTCGGCACAGACTCGGTGGCTGAAGGGCCTGTTTCAGTGCTGTGTATCTCTAAATAAAATAAAAATAAATAACCATGGAGGTCGACCGCGATGGGGTGATTGTACATATTTCACCGGTTTCATGTTTTGAGAATAAATAATGCTGAGCGTTTGGCAGTGCACAGCAGGGTTGGGCACTAACTTGGACTACATTCCTTATAAGGGCTGATTCACACAGATTCGTACAGAAAAAGGCGCATTCAGTGAAATATCTCTGATCAAGCAGCCTCTAGCAGATGCCCTTATGGAATATTGACAAAGATACCAGCCTGTAGCAAGGCAAGATAAGATGTTACATATACATCAGACCCAAGGAGGGTGGATAAGGGGACTTGGAAAACAGCATAAGTTCATGAGTAACCCCCCTTAGCTGTCCATGAGCTGGTCACGCAGCCCCCCAGTGTCTAGTAACCAATTTCACTGGTTCCACTAATCAATGTGTGCAATCTATAATCACTACGATTGGACCCTGTCCAGCCAGAATGGGCTAAATAACTGTTTGAAACTGTATCAGTATTGATGATTTTGGTTTGGTGGAGAGGAATCTGGATTTCCCAGTGACCTGCTCCCCGCAGGTGTAAGTTGAGTTTCTTGAGGAAGTGACGAAGATGATTGATGAGGGAAGGGCGGTGGATGTTGTCTATATGGACTTTAGCAAAGCCTTTGACAAGGTCCCGCATGGCAGACTGGTGCAAAAGGTGAAGTCACACGGGATCAGAGGTGAGCTGGCAAGACGGATACAGAACTGGCTCGGTCACAGAAGACAGAGGGTATCAGTGGATGGTTGTTTTTCTGAATGGAGGGATGTGACTAGTGGTGTTCCGCAGGGATCAGTGCTGGGACCTTTGCTGTTTGTTGTATATATAAATGATTTGGAGGAAAATGTAGCTGGTCTGATCAGTAAGTTTGTGGACGACACAAAGGTTGGTGGAGTTGCGGATAATGATGAGGATTGTCAGAGGATACAGCAGGATATAGATCGGTTGGAGACTTGGACGGAGAAATGACAGATGGAGTTCAATCCGGACAAATGTGAGGTAATGCATTTTGGAAGGTCTAATGCAGGTGGGAGGTATACAGTAAATGGCAGAACCCTTAGGAGTATTGACAGGCAGAGAGATCTGGGCGTACAGGTCCACAGGTCACTGAAAGTGGCAACGCAGGTGGATAATCTAGTCAAGAAGGCATACGGCATGCTTGCCTTCATCGGTCGGGGCATAGAGTATAAAAATTGGCAAGTCATGTTGCAGCTGTACAGAACTTTAGTTAGGCCGCACTTAGAATATTGCGTGCAATTCTGGTCGCCACACTACCAGAAGGATGTGGAGGCTTTGGAGAGGGTACAGAGGAGGTTTACCAGGATGTTGCCTGGTCTGGAGGGCATTAGCTATGAGGAGAGGTTGGATAAACTCGGATTGTTTTCACTGGAACGACGGAGGTGGAGGGGCGACATGATAGAGGTTTACAAAGTTATGAGCGGCTTGGACAGAGTGGATAGTCAGAAGCTTTTTCCTGGGGTGGAAGAGTCAGTTACTAGGGGACATAGGTTTAAGGTGAGAGGGGCAAAGTTTAGAGGGGATGTGCGAGGCAAGTTCTTTACGCAGAGGGTGGTGAGTGCCTGGAACTTGCTGACGGGGGAGGTGGTGGAAGCAGATACAATAGCGACGTTTAAGAGACATCTTGACAAAAACATGAATAGGAAAGGAATAGAGGGATACGGTCCCCGGAAATGCAGAAGGTGTTAGTTTAGGCAGGCATCAAGATCGGCGCAGGTTTGGAGGGCCGAATGGCCTGTTCCTGTGCTGTACTATTCTTTGTTCTTTGTAACCCAATAAACTGTTTGACGTTTGGAGCAGAACCCGAGTGTCGAGTGATTCTTTCAGATTCATTCCCGCTGACACTCAGTAAGGTTTGATAGCTGACTCAGTGTGTGGAGTGTACCCCATTATCCCACAAGTAACTCTTGTGTCTGAACCCCAGAATCAGCTGCACCTGGAGTATTGCATACAGTTCTGGTCCCCTCATCTAAGGAAGGATGCACTTGCCGTCGAGGGAGTGCAAGGGAGGTTCACCAGACTGATCCCGGGGATGGTGGGATTATCAGATGAGGAGAGATTGAGGAGACCGGGGGGAGGTGGGAGGTGGGGGGGGGGGGGGGGGGTGCCTGTATTCCCCAGAGTTTCGAAGAATGAGAGGTGATCTCGTTGAAGCTTGCAGGGGTCCACAGGGTTGATGCAGGAATGATGTTTTTCCTTGGCTGAGGGGTCGAGAACCAGGGGACACAGTCTCAGAATAACGGGTAGGCCATTTAGGACTGAGCTGGGGAGGAATATCTTCACTCAGAGGGTGATGAATCTGTGGAATTCTGTACCCCGGAGGACTGTGGAGGCTCAGTCATTGAGCATATTCGTGACAGAGATTGATAGATTTCTGTTAAAGATATCAAGGGATATGGGGATAGTGAAGGAAAGTGGCGTTGAAGTAGATTACCATCTATGATCCAGCTCTATGGTGGAACAGACTCGAGGGGCCCAATGGCCTACTCCTGCTCCTGTGTTCTATTGTTCACCTCCTGTTGACTGGCACCCCATCCTCTAACATTCACTCCCTCCACCGCCGACGCACAGCGGCAGCAGCGTGTACCATCGACAAGATGCAGTGCAGCAACTCACCAAGTCTCCTTAGACAGCGCCGCCCAAACCCGCGACCTCAACCCACCTAGAAGGACAAGGGGCAGCAGACCCGCGGGGAACACCACCGCCCACAGGTTCCCCTCTGAGCCGCACGCCATCCCGACTCGGAACTATATCGGCCGTTCCTTCACTGTCGCTGGGTCAAAATCCTGGAACTCCCTTCCTAACAGCACTGTGGGTGTCACCTACCCCCACACGGACTGCAGCGGTTCAAGAAGGCAGCTCACCACCACCTTCTCAAGGGGCAATTAGGGATGGGACAATAAATGCTGGCCTGGCCAGCGATGCCCACATCCCCATGAATGAATATATATATATATATATTTTAAAAAAAACACTGGATGGTTCACCCACCTCCCTGATGGCATGTGGACAGGCCCCAGTTCGAAACCACAGTTGTACCTGTTTTATTGCCAAACCCTTGTTTTTTTTTGCTCCTTGTGTGTGTGTTTTTTTTAATCTCTGTTGAAATTCCACTTAAACTCCTGGCAACACTTCTTTTGAAACAGTCCTTTGTTTCTGCGTGGGTGTGTTTGTGAACACTTAAGAGATGGAGACCCACTAGCCTGAAGGAACAACCTTTCACAACTCTCTTGGCAGATGTTTTTTCTGGCTTGCCTGAACAGAGCTGCAAAGCAGACACCTTCTCCCTAGCGCCAGGCAAAATAAAAATCAAGGTTGGAAGTGGATTCACGTGCATGTGCTGCTTTCACATTCGGGTTAAAGCCAACACTGGTGGAAGCAACTGGGTCCGGGCATCTCTCTGCAGCCGCAAAACTTTCTGAGTCCATCATCAGTTCGCTAAACACACCATAACATGTATTCTCTCTCGCCCCCTCTCGCTGCCACCCCGGCTTCCTGCACTTTCATGACTTGACATTTGGGTTGGCGCCGTCAATTGTATCTGGTGCGGAGAGACGGAAGGAGAGAGAAAGAGACAGTGAGAGAGAGTGAGAGAGAAAGAGACGGTGAGAGACATAGAGGGAAAGAGACAGTGAGAGAGACACAGAGAGAGGGAGAGAGAAAGAGACGGTGAGAGACAGAGGGAGAGAAAGTGAGAGAGACACATGCAGAGAAAGGGACAGTGAGAGAGAGAGAGAAAGAGTGAGAGACACACACAGAGAAAGAGAGAGAAAGAGAGAGACACACACACAGAAAGAGAGAGAGAGAGAGACAGAGAGAAAAAGAGATGGTGAGAGAGACAGAGAGAGAGAGAAAGAGACGGTGAGAGACATAGAGGGAAAGAGACAGTGAGAGAGACACAGAGAGAGGGAGAGAGAAAGAGATGGCGAGAGACAGAGAGAGAGAGAAAGAGTGAGAGACACACATAGAGAAAGAGAGAGAAAGAGACAGAGAGAGAGAGAGAGAGAGAGAGACACACACACACACAGAAAGAGAGAGAGAGAGAGACAGAGAGAAAAAGAGATGGTGAGAGAGACAGAGAGAGAGAGAAAGAGACGGTGAGAGACATAGAGGGAAAGAGACAGTGAGAGAGACACAGAGAGAGGGAGAGAGAAAGAGATGGCGAGAGACAGAGAGAGAGAGAAAGAGTGAGAGACACACATAGAGAAAGAGAGAGAAAGAGACAGAGAGAGAGAGAGAGAGAGAGAGACACACACACACAGAAAGAGAGAGAGAGAGAGACAGAGAGAAAAAGAGATGGTGAGAGAGACAGAGAGAGAGAGAAAGAGACGGTGAGAGACATAGAGGGAAAGAGACAGTGAGAGAGACACAGAGAGAGGGAGAGAGAAAGAGATGGCGAGAGACAGAGAGAGAGAGAAAGAGTGAGAGACACACATAGAGAAAGAGAGAGAAAGAGAGAGAGACAGAGAGAGAGAGAGACACACACAGAGGAATGAAGGATTTTTAAAAAAAAATCTTGGAATCAGGTGGATGTGAGGAAATAAAGTGACAGAGAAAGAGACAGAGAGAGAGAGACAGAGAGGCAGAGATAAACGGACTCAGAGACAGAAAGACAGAGAGAGAGACAGAGATAGAGAGAGGAAGAGACAAGAAGAGAGAGACGCACAGAGACACACAGAGTGAAAGAGATAGAGATAGAGAGGAGACACACACAGAGAAAGAGACAGAAAGGGAGAAAGAAACACACAGAGACAGAGAGAAAGAGAGCGAGACAGAGAGAGACAAAGAGACAGAGAGAAACAGAGAGAGAGAGAGACATAAAGACAGAGGGAGGGAGAGAGACAGAGAGAAAGAGAGCGCGACAGACAGAGAGAGAGAGAGAGACAAAGAGACAGAAAGACAGAGAGAGAGAGAGACAGAGGGAGAGAGACAGAGAGAAAGAGAGTGAGACAGAGAGAGAGAGACAAAGAGACAGAGAGAGAGAGAGACACACACACACACAGAATGAAGGATTTAAAAAAAAATCTTGGAATCAGGTGGATGTGAGGAGGGGATTTTATGCCTTTTTATGACAGGAAGTATCGCCCTCACCCCCCGCCCCCCCCCCCCACCGATCTGTTTGTCAGCCTCCTTTTATCTCCCAAAGTGTGACACTTACCAGTCGGGGACTTGTTGCATTGGTGGGACAGATGAGCAGCTGGCAGTTTGAAGGGAGGTAGAAGCAGAGGGACTGGCAGCCAAACAGATCAATTCTTCCGGCCCCTTCCTCTCCTCCCCACCTCACCCAATCCCACCCTCCGGAAACCCAGTGCCATTATCCCGTCTCCCAAGAGACGAGGTGGGAAATAACCGGACAGAAAGGTAGCGGTCACTTCAAACTCCAGCCTTCATCTTGGAGGCTAATGGCAACGTTTGAAGCCTCTTCCTGTGAGAAACGTTGTTAGGTTTGAAAGACGGCACAGAGCCTGGGAAAAGTGTTATCACAGTGTGTAAACAAACACCTTGGTGTTGGGTTTGAAAATACAAAACAAAATCCTGGGCAGACTCTGCCTGCTGTATGGAGTAGCTTGTGTGTGTTTGTGTAGTTGTGTGTGTTTATAATGTGTGTGTCTGTGTGTATATAGGTGAGTGTGTGTGTGTCTGTGTGTATGTCTCTGTGTGTATATATGTGTATGTCTGTTTGTATGTGTGTTTGTCTCTCTGTGTGTATATATGTGTGTGTGTGTCTATGTCTGTGTGTATGTGTACATGTGTGTTTGTGTGTATGTTTCTCTGTGTGTATGTCTGTATGTGTGTGTGCCTCTCTGTGCGTTTATATGTGTGTGTGTGTGTATGTTTGTGTGTGTATGTCTGTCTTTGTATATATGTGTCTGTGTGACTGTGTTCATGTGTGTGTGCGTTAGTGTGTGTGTGTCTGTGTGTCTGTCTGTATGCATGCTTGTGTATGTTTTTGAGTGTGTGTGTGTCTGTATTTGAGTGTGCGTGTGTGTGGTTTGTGTGTCTGTGGCTGTGTGTGTGTGAGTGTACCTGTCTGTGTATATGTTTGTGAGTGTGTGTGTTCATGTGTGTCTGTCTGTGTACGTGTGTGTGTGTCTGTGGGTGTGTGACTGTGCCGATGTTTGTGAGTGTGTGTGTGTTTTTGTGTGTTTCCGTGTCTCTGTATGCATATGTGTGTGTGTGTGTGTGTCTGTCTGTGTGTGTGCGACTGTGCCTATGTTTGTGTGTGTATGTTTTTGTATGTTTCCGTGTTCTGTATGCATATGTGTGTGTATGTATGCCTCTTTGTGTGTGTGTGTGAGTGTATCTGTGTGTTTGTATGTGAGTTTGTGTGTGTCTCTGTGTGTGTATGTCTGTGAGTATGTGTCTGTCTGTGATTGTGTGTCTGTCTATGAGTGTCTCTGTGTGTGTATGTGAGTGTGTGTGTCTGTGAGTATGTGTCTGTCTGTGATTGTGTGTTTGTCTATGAGTGTATCTGTGAGTGTGTCTGTGTGTGTGTATCTGTGTGTGTGTGTGTCTATATGAATATGTCTGTATGAGTGTGTCTGTGTGTGCCTGTGAGTATGTCTGTGTGTCTGTGCGAGTGTGTGTCTATAAACATAGAAAATTTAAAGCATAGCAGGAGGCCATCCAGCCCATCATGTCTGTACCAGCCGACAAAGAGCTATCCAGCCTATTTCCCCCTTCCAGCTCTTGGTAGTTTACGGCAAGTGCATATCCAAGTATTTTTTTAAAATGTGGTGAGGGTTTCTGCCTCTAACATCCTTTCAGGCAGTGAGTTCCAGTACTGCACGCACCCCCCCACCCCCCCCCAACCCCAAAACCCCCCCCCCCTCCCTCTGGCTGATAAAATTATTCCTCAACGTCCTTGGTTAGTGACTACTGTGCTCACGGAATGTCTATGTGTGTCCATGGGCATATTGAGGGGTACGGTGGTATGGTGGTGATGTTACTGGGATAATAATCCAGAGGCCTGACGATCCAGGTACATGGGTTCAGGGCAGAGCCTGCCACGGCAGTTGGGAGAATTTAAATTCAATTTAATTGCATAAATCTGGAATGAAAACCCACCTGGTTCACTGATGTCCTTCAGGGAAAGAAATCTGCTGTCCTTACTTGGTCTGGCCTATGTGTGACTCCAGATTGACGCGGCTAAGCAAGACACTCAGTTATGTTCAAGAAGGCAGCTCCCCACTACCTTCTCGAGGGCATGGGATGGGTAAGAAATGCTGGCCCAGTCACCGATGCCCACATCCTGGGCTTGAATGAAATACCACACTGAAGGTCTGGTTGCTAAAGTTGCTGATGGCACAAAGGTAAGTAGGAATGTAACTTGTGAAGAGGCCATAAGGGGGCTACAAAGGGATATAGACAGGTTAAGTGAGTGGGCAAAGACCTGGCAAATAGAGTATAATGCGGGAAAGTGTGAAATTGTCCACTTTGGCAGGAAGAATAAAAACGCAGCATATTATCTAAATGGTGAGAGATTGCAGAGCTCTGAGACGCAGAGGGATCTGGGTGTCCTAGTGCGTGAATCGCAAAAGGTTAGTCTGCAGGTACAGCAGGTAATTAGGAAAGCTAATAGAATGTTATTGTTTATCGCGAGGGGAATTGAATACAAAAGTAGGGAGGTTGTGCTTCAGCTATACAGGGCATTGGTGAGACCACATCTGGAGTACTGTGTACAGTATTGGTCTCCTTATTTAAGGGAGGATGTAAATGTGTTGGAGGCAGTTCAGAGAAGGTTTACTAGACTAATACCTGGAATGGGGGGGCTGTCTTACGAGGAAAGGTTGGACAGGCTAGGCTTGTATCTGCTGGAGTTTAGAAGAGTAAGAGGCGACTTGATTGAAACATATAAGATCCTGAGGGGTCTTGACAGGGTGGATGTGGAAAGGATGTTTCCCCTTGTGGGAGAATCTAGAACTCGGGGGTCACTGTTTAAAAATAAGGGGTAGCCCATTTAAGACAGAGATGAGGAAGAATGTTTTCTCTCAGTGGGTCGTGAGTCTTTGGAATTCTCTTCCTCAAAAGGTGGTGGAAGCAGAGTCTTTGAATAGGTAGACAGATTCTCCATAAGCAAAGGGGGTGAAAGGTTATCGGGGGTAAGCGGGAACGTGGAGTCGAGGATACAGTCAGATCAGCCTCTCGGCATCTACCCTGTCAAACCCTCTCAGAATTTTACACGTCTCGATGAGATCGCCTCTCATTCTTCTAAACTCCGGAGAGTACAGGCCCGTTCTACTCAATCTCTCCTCATGGGACAGCCCCCCCTCATCCCAGGAATCAGTCTGGTGAAATTCGTTGCATCCCCTCTAAAGGTAAGGAGACCGAAACTGTACACCGTACTCCAGGTGTGGTCTCACCAAAGCCCTGTACAGTTGCTGCAAGACTACCTCACTCTCATACTCCAACCTCCACCCTCCCCACCCCACCCCCCGCCGCCGCACCCACCCCCTCGGGCGGTGGGCGAGCCAGAGAATTTTTTTTTTGGGGGTTGGTAAGTAATGCAAATTACATTTGTAAATAGAACATAAAAATGGCAAGTGTAATGAGCCACCTCAGTAATGAAATAAACTGATCTACTTTGCACTTTGTGAAATGCCCAATTTGAACTGTCTGATCATTTCGCTTTTACAAATTTTATGAATTTTTTTTTTGTGGGAGGGGGAGTGGGGGAGAATATCGGACTTAAGACCACCACAAAACGACAAGATTTAACCCTTCCCCCTCCCAGGAATAGATTCTCTAATCTATTTTGTCTACGCACACACTAGCTGCCAGTTGAAAGACTTTTTCTGATGTTGAGATGATGGATGAGGGTTAGAGAAGGGGCGAGCAGAGGGGATAAAAAATCTCAGTCAGAGAGAGAGAGAGAGAGAGAGGGACGGAGACAGTCCTGAGAGTTTAGCAAACACCCGAACAAATCAGGACAAGTACAAGAGCATTGGCTATTGTCTCCAAGAGGACCGTTTATTAAAAGTGCACCAAGGGCTTGCAACAAAATTATTATTACAAAAAAAAAGATGAATAAAAATGAGAACAAACGAATTTCCCAGTATTTCCGATGCATCTCCGCCTCCCGATGACTTAAATCACAATTTACAAGACACTTGGGATGTCGATTCCAGAACTACCTTTTAAACATATATATACATATATATGTGTATATATTTTCGATTTCTCTTAACAGATATATTTCTACTGAAAGAGTTGAAATTTGAACAGCTAGAAATACATAACCACCACCAACAAAAAAAAAGGGGAAATGGGGAGAGGTTTCTGAATCTTGCAAAAATATTCCTCCAATTAAAAAATCTCATTTTCCCAGAATTAAATCTAGCACAAAGATGCAGAGAGGGAGGGATTGAAACAAAAACACACAAAACAGACCCGTAAACGTGCAAATATTCGTGAGAATCACTGACTAACGCACAAGGAAAATTCCCTTCCCTCCCTCAAACACACACACACACACACACACACACACACCAAGAAAAGTAAAACAGCTCCCGGGGTTGCAATCCCGCATGAACTTTCCCGGCGATGTCCTCTTGTTAAATTAAAAATGCCACCGGTGCTCATGAACAGATATCAGAAAGAAGACTCGGGCTCGAATTCGGGGGATGGTGGGCTTTCATCAAGTGTTGCCATCCAGTCCAGAGGGGAAGAGTGACTGAAGGTGAGATCCCTCTGAAAAGTCAAAGTGCCTTCTCCACCAGGGTCAAGTGTGTGAGGTGGCTGAAAGTGCCTAACCCCCCCCCATCCCCTTCCTCCTTTGTTACATCTCTCTCCCTCTCCCTCTCTCCCTCTTTGTCTCTCCTGTCGCTTGAATTAAAAGTGGACGGGGTCAACAAGCTGGGGACCAACTCTTAAATAAAATGTATATTCTAGTCAGCTTGGTTTCATGACTGCTGAGACATTATCAGTATCAGAGGCCTACTCTATCCTACCCTCCTCTAACCTACCCCATCTACTCTATCTATCCTACCTTACCTGCTCTCAGCTACCCTAATATACCCTTGCACCCACCCTACCCTAATCTAGTCTAACCTACCCTACCTTACCCAAACCTATCCCATTCCAGTCCACTTTGCCCTACTCTACTCTACTCCAAAATACCCTAGCCCACCCTACTTAATTCGCCTCCATCGTGCTATTCTCTGTGCCCTTCCCCAACCTATTCTCCCCGACTCTCCCTATTCTTGTCTTCCCCCATCTACAGCACCCAACCTGACACTTCCTTATAATACCCTACCCTCCCCTACTCCACCCTGCTCAATCTACTCTCCCCCTCCCCGCCTCCACCCTGCCCTCCCCTACTCCATATCCTACCCTCTCCTCCCCCACCCTATCCTCCCCTACTCGAGCTACTCTACCCTACCACATGGGACCTACACTTCCCTGCTCTGGCCTAACTCCCCCTCCCCCTTCACCCCCCCCCCTCCCCCACCCACCCCCCACCTCCAAACATTGCCACCTGGCGGGGGAGATTGGAATTCTCGAAGCAAGTGGACCAATCCAAAGAGAGAGAGAGAGAGAGAAAGAGGAAGAGAGAAAGAAAGAAAAAAAAAGGGGGTTGGATTTGGAACTTTTTGTGGGGGAAGAGGGGGGTCGGCAGGATAAAAGGCAAATGATAAATTCTTTCAACCCCAGCAAGCTGGGCCCTAAAAATAAAAGGAACATTGACCTTCAAATTAGGTACAAGCTGTTACCCATTTCACCTCCCGCTAGAATGTTCGATTTAGATCAATCGAAGATTCTATATATTATATATGTGTAAAGTCCATATATATGTTATATATGTGTACATATATATTGCAGACATATATAATATGTAAAACGTATGCCTGTAATATCAAATTATATATAACATATAAATATATATCTACTTCAGTGTCACCACATGGTTAATGCCCTATCAAAGTTCTGGCTAATTAGCCCGGGCTCACTGGAAATGCTCCTACAGATGGGTGAGTTTCGGGGCCTCCAGAGGTGCCGGGTGCAAGTCCAAGCCTGTGTAAGTGGGGCGGAGGCCACAGGCTCCGGGTGGCCGGCTGTGCTGGAAGCCGGTGGCCTGGGCGGTGCAGCTGCTGTCGCCCGAGGAGGCGCAGGAGGAGGGATGAGGAAGTCCAAGGGCGTTGGGCAGGGCCCCCGCGCAGCTCCCTCCCCCAGGGGCGTACCCGGGGCTGACCGGCAGGGTGCCGAAGGCGGCGGCCCCCCGCCGCCCGCGCAGGGAGACCGCGCCGAACTCGCAAGCGGCGGGAACGCCGCCCCCTCCCCCGCCACGCTTCTGTGCGGCGGGAGAGTGATAGAGTGGTGCCGAGCGAGCGGCGAGGCCGTAAACGTTGATGTGGGAGTTATTGTACGGGTCAGCAATTGGCGCCCGGTATCCACTCTCACTTGACCGAGCGGCGGTGGGATTGAGCGTCGGGCTGTGAGCTGGGGACGGTCCGGCGGGCGAGTTTCCTCCTCCTCCTCCCCCCACTTTCCCCTTGATGTCCTTCTTGTACTTCATACGGCGGTTCTGGAACCATATTTTGATCTGACGCTCCGACAGGTTCAGAAGGCTGGCCATTTCCAGGCGGCGGGGGCCGACAGAGGTAGCGGTTATAGTGAAATTCTTTCTCCAGTTCCACCAACTGGGCACTGGTGTAGGCCGTGCGGGCTCTCTTCCAGCCGGGCCCGGGCGGCGGGCTGCACGCTCCCTCGGCTTGCCCTGAAACGGACAATGGAAACACATTTTTACCGCACGTCAAATGTATACATAACGTTAAAGTTTAGAAAGCTGCTTGTGGGAGGATAAAGCTGGAGCCTATATTTATTGTGCAGACTGAAAGGATTACAGTGAGTGCTGATAAATGCTCAAGTAAGACCCCCCAATTAACACCCTCCACCTGCATATAATCAAACAATTGATCCACAATTAACATCAAAACAGAGAAAACATAGAAAAATAGGAGCAGGAGTAGGCCATTTGGCCCTTCACCGCCATTCAATATGATCATGGCTGATCGTCCAAACTCAGTAACCTGTTCCCGCTTTCTCCCCATATCCCTTGACCCTTTTAGCCCTAAGGACGAAATCTAACTCTTCTTGAATATATTTAATGATTTGGCCTCAACTGCTTTCCCTGGTAGAGAATTCCACAGGTTCACCACTCTCTGGGTGAAGAAATCCCTCCCCATCTCAGTCCTAAATGGCTTTACCCCTTATCCTGAGACTGTGACCCCTGGTCCTGGACACCCCCGCCATCGGGAACATCCTTCCTGCATCTAGTCTGTCCAGTTCTGTTAGAATTCTGTAGGTTTCTAGAAGATCCCCACTCACTCTTCTAAACTCTATCGTGAATACAAGCCTAATCGACCCAATCTCTCCTCATACGTCAGTCCTGCCATCCCGGGAATCAGTCTGGTGAACCTTCGCTGCACTCCCTCCGTAGCAAGGACATCCTTCCTCAGATAAGGAGACCAAAACTGCACACAGTACTCCAGATGTGTTAACAGATTAACACACAATGTGTAACTTTCCCTCTGACAGAAATGTATCACTGAGCTCACTCACCGACCTGTTCCTTATTCTAGTCGATCAGTACATTTTTCACAATTAAACTTAGATTTATATATTATATATTATATACAGAAACAAAAGACCCGCACAGAGATACACACAGACACACACATAACATAACAGAAACAAGGGATACACACACAGAGATAGATACAGAGAGGGAGAGACGCACACACAGAGTTAGATACACACCCAGATGCACACAGACAAACGCAACACAGATTCCCACCCCGCACACCTTGGCGACTCCCCCTCCACCCCCGCCTTGCTCCCAGTTCAGTCATTTCTAGGTCATTAACAATTCTGAGGCCAGAGAGACAGACAGACAGAGACAGAGACAGAGAGAGGATAAACAGAATGCATCAATACAATAGCAATCACCGGGCGCCGCCGAGGAATCTTGGTGAATAATTAGACAGGTCGACAGGCTCTGAATCTCATTAAGGAGAGGAAATAAAGGTCATGGTGCGGACCAGGGAGGGGGGGCCTCCGGGGGCGCACATCACAAGACAGGAGGGAGAGGCAGAGAAAGGAGTGTGGGAGAGTTCTTCCCCGGCGTCCTGAACTGTCTGGGAAATACTGGAATACCTGCGAGGAGGCAGCGGTCCTGGATCTGTCTGCCGTTCTGGCGGATGTCTCTCATCCACTGGTAAATCTGCTTGGGGGCGGCGCCCCGGGGGTCGGAGACTCGGGCGGCCGTCCCGCCGTCTAGGCGGCGGGGAAGAGGAAGAGGAGGAGGAGGAGGAGGAGGAGGAGGAGGAGGAGGAGGAGGAGGCGGCGGGGCGCCCAGGTTCGGGCGCAGGGTGGCGGGCGCCGACGGGTGGGCCCGCTCGCCCGCCGTGTGGGTGGGGATGTTGGCGGCGAGGAGGGGTTCCGCCGCCCGGACCGAAAGTGGGTCCGGTGGGCGGTGAAGCCGTGGGGCTCCTGAGCCGGCCAGCCCGCAAATGACGCCGGGTTCTCGTAGAAAAGGGTTTTTTGCATTGTTACCACCCTCCCCCGCCCCCCCCCCCCCCCCCCCACCCCTTCCCCCTCCCCCGCCCTCTTCCCGCCCCCAACAACTCTCCTCGAGTGTCCCCAACCCGTCGCTGCGGATACGTCCCAGACAAGAGATTCAATTAATTGTCCCATCAGTCTCCATCGTGCGGAGCGCCTAGTTTAAGTGGGGAGAGGGATGGGAGAGAAGCAGAGGGAGGGAGGGAGGGAGGGGGGGCGCTTTTTAATGTTTAGCAAGGTGGGGGTGGGGGTAAATCCAGGGCCGCCTCATCCGGATCCGCAAACGATCGCCTGTCCCCCGCAGTCTTCACCCAAGGTGTCGCACTCCGCTCTGAACCTGCCGACAATTTGCACAGAGAGAGAGAGAGAGAGAGGGGGGAGGTGGAGGAGAGAGAGACAGAGAAAAGACAGATCATTAAACCCAACTGAATTGGATTCTTCAACGCCAACCCAGCCCCCACCCACCCACCCACCCACACAACTCTACCGCCAAACCCTCCCCTTCCCGTTGTTGTCACCTGGGGAACAGTGATATGTGTGTGTGAGAGAGAGAGAGAGAGGTAGGGAGGTAAAGTGCTTCCAATAATAGTGGTGAAAAACAACAACCGGGTGAGACAGGGTTTCCCTGACGCCTCATAAACTCAGAAAAGTTCACACCCGGTGGATTTACGATCTGTAAAAAAAAAAAATAGCGCGTCCTTTTTGAATGCTAATCAAAATACGAAAGATATTAGCGCAACCGGCTCCCGGTATCCCTGTGGAGATCTGGCGGGCGTGAGAGACGGAGATGGTGGACAATAAGTCCCTCTGCGAGAGAGTGTGAGTGAGTGGGTGAGTGTGTGTTGAGGGTGTGGGTGAATATGTACTGTGAGTGTGTGAGTGAGTGGGCAAATATGCGGGAGTGTGTGTGTGTGAGAGTGAGAGTGTAGCTGTGAGTGTGAGTGAGAGTGAGAGTGTGAGTGTGTGAGTGGGAGTATGGGAGAGAATGAGTGAGTGTGTGAGAGTGGCTGAGTGTGTGAGTGGGAGTGTGTAAGAGGGTGTGTGAGTGGGTGAGTGTGTGTTGAGGGTGTGGGTGAATATGTACTGTGAGGGTGTGGGTGAATATGTACTGTGAGTGTGTGAGTGAGTGGGCAAATATGCGGGAGTGTGTGTGTGTGAGAGTGAGAGTGGGAGAGTGTCTGTGTGTGAGTGAGTGTGAGTGAGAGTGTGGCTCAGAATGTGAGTGTGGGTGAATGTGAGTATTGTGAGTGCGTGTGAAAGACAAGAGTCTGTGTGTGTGTGTGTGTGTGTGTGTGTGTGAGTGAGAGTGTAGCTCAGAGTGTGAGTGTGAGTGTGTGAGTGGGAGTATGGGAGAGAATGAGTGAGTGTGTGAGAGTGGCTGAGTGTGTGAGTGGGAGTGTGTAAGAGGGTGTGTGAGTGAGAGTATGGGAGAGGGAATGAGTGTGTGAGAGTGGCTGAGTGTGTGAGTGGGAGTGTGTAAGAGGGTGTGTGAGTGAGAGTATGGGAGAGGGTGAGGGAGTGAGTGAATGTGAGTGTGGCTGAGTGCGCGTCCCTCTGAGTGCCTGTGTATGTTTTAACCCTCGGTGACTAACTCCGAACGAACCTATTGCTTGGGTCAAACTGTTTGGGGGGGGGAGGAGGGGGGGGGGGGGGGGGGGTGGGGGTTATCCGCTACTATCCGCGTATGGCGGCAAAACCTCTGTGGTGTCTTTGTGAGAGATGGATGGAGACGGATAGAAATACAGACAGAAAGAGACAGAGAGAGGGGGACAGAGAGAGGGGGACAGAGAGAGGGGGACAGAGAGAGGGGGACAGAGAGAGGGAGAGAGACAGAGACAGAGACAGACAGAGAGAGGACAGACAGACAGACAGAGAGAGAGAGAGAGAGAGAGATGAGGACAGACAGAGAAACAGAAAGAGAGGGGGACAGAGAGAGGGAGCGAGAGGAACAGATAGAGACAGAGAGGGGGACAGAGAGAGGGGGAGGGAGTGACAGAGAGAGGGGGACAGAGAGAGAGAGAGAGAAACACATAGAGACAGGGAGGGGGACAGAAACAGAGAGAAACAGGGAGGGACAGAGACAGAGAGGGAGAAACAAAGAGATAGAGGGAGAGAGATAGAGATAGAGAGTGAGACAGAGAGAAACACACACACAGACAGAGAGGGAGAGAGAAAGAGACAAAGCGGAAATAGAGACAGAGACACACACACACACACTGGAGAGAGTTGGTTTTGCGACCGCAGTCGGGAGCCAGAAAGGTCTATTTAAAAAAATTTTTTTTGTCTCTCTCTCTCTCGAAAACGTTTGAGCCCAGATGCAACCGAGAGAGAAAAACGGACAATGAACGGGGTGGAGCGGGTTGGACGTGAAACAACTGATCAAAAAGGACCAGGGTCCGGCACATCCCGATTTGTAACACACCGGCAAAAAACGTTCAGCAAGCGACGGAACCGCACCCCTCCTTTCTCTCTGTGTGTGTGTGTGTGTGTGTCTGTTTTAAAAATTCGTTTGCAGGACATTTCCTTCACGCCGTTTCACCGAGCGTTCATTCTGTGTTTAATTGTTTTTGGAGAGAGAGAGAAATTTTGTTTTTTGATTAATCTGCGGGGGGTGGGGTGGGGGGGGGGGGGGGGGGGTTTATATAGGGAGGAATTTGTTCCCGACGGTCAGATTAAACACAAAAGGGGCTCATATAAGATCATATATATAAATGTGCCAACCCAGAATCTTTAAAAATTTACTTCGGGAGGGCATTGCTTCCAAAAATAAACCTCGTCTCCACACGTCCCACCACCTCCACCTCACTCCCCCCCCCCCCCCCCGGACCCCCACTCACCCCATGTCCCCCCCCCCCCCCCCCCCACTTCCCTGCTAGCCTCATGGCCAATATTCCCCAAGACTCGTTTTCTGTTCGGCACCGCACACCGCACAAAAAAAAGTTAAAACGCATTTACAAAAAAAAACAACATCGGGTGATTTAATCATTTAAGAGGTGAAGGGTTCGGAGAGGCGGTTTTACGAAATAATTATTCACATAAATTGGAGGAGAGACACGGGGCGCTGAGCAGAACATACATCAATTTCTCTCCCTCCCTCTCTCTCTCTCCCTCTCTATATACACTTTTTTATCTATATATATATATAGATAAAAAAGTGTAGTATTTTGATTTCCTTATTTAACAGGGAGGTCCCACACGAAACCCGCGAAAAAATAGTAATTTAAACAAATATTTTTTTTATTGGGTGGAATTTTAACCAGAACCTGTAATTTTAACTATTTTTTTTCGTTGTGCAGTCCTTGCTTTCATTCAAAACAGCACCTCACATTTTGACTGAGGGGGTGAGGCGACATTTCCAACTCTAGTCCCGACACAATCCCATTTTCCTGTTTCCTACCGATAGATTCTCCCGGTGTTTGGAGTGAAATTCGGCCCCTTTGCAATCTGTGATATATATATATATATATTTCACAGCCTATTTTTCGAATGCACATTTCACAAGGAAGAGACAGTGAGACACAGTGAGAGAGAGACAGAGAGTCAGAGAGAGAGACACACACACACACAGAAACAGAAACAGAGACGAGAGAGAAAGACGAGAGAGAAAGACGAGAGAGACAGAGACAGAGTCAGAGAGAGAGACACACACACACACACACACACACACACAGAGAGAGACAGAGAGAGAGAGACAGCGACCAAAACCAACTTCTGCGTTTCGGTTCGAAGATTAAACAAACATTCTTTAACAAGAATTTGCACCCCTCCCCTCCCCCAACCTCAATTTTTTTTTAAATGGGGAAAAGGGAGAGAGAGAGTGGGGCCGCCAAAAAAAAAAACCGCGTGAACTCTGTTTGAACCTGGAACAGGGGTTGGAGGGGGCAATAAATCATCGCTGAATTACACACACACACAAAGTCTGTTTTAGTCCCGGGGTTGTCTAATCCAGCTTTCTCTCCCCCACCTATCCTATACCTTATTAACAAGAGAGCCGGAAAAGCAGAGAAGGGGAGGAGAGGGGCGGGGTGGGGGAGAAGAGAGGAAAAATACTGAGAGACAGAGACAGAGAGAGAGCAATGAAATAAAATAAATACGGAACAAAGTGAAATTAAAACGGCAAGGCAAACCAAACTCCGAACAGATAAACGCACAGATATAAAAAATTGTCAGTGTGATAATTTAAAACAAAGCAAAAGCAGACTAACGCGATAAATTAATCTCTTCCCCCCCCCCCCCCACCCCGTCTCTCTCTCTCTCACACACACACTGACAGGGTTTCCACGGCAAAGTGATAGATAGCAGAGGGTAGAAAAATAAAAATTAAAATTACTTATTTAAATTTGGACGAAGAGGAATTCTCTTCCAGGAGCAGAGGAACGAATCGCAGCGAATAATTCTGAAAAGGAATCACTGGTGCTTTTATATAAATATATACATATTTTTAATTTAAGAAAATTTTACAAAGTAAAACTCCGTAAGTTTGCAGGCGCCAAATTAGCTGAAAATCAGCCTCAAATTTTCATTTTAAAATCCGGATTTATACACGATTTAGAACTGGAGTTTCCTCCAATTATTATTTTTTTTTTATTCCCCTACAGATAAATCTCTTCTTGCGGATTTATTTAAGGGCACGCTCGCCTCTTGCTTTAAACTGAACGGGAGTGTTCAGGATCGGCTCAAATCCGTTTCTCAGTTAAATGGCTACACAAAAATAAAATCCCGTTCGGTCAGCGGGTCTCCTCGGTTCTCGCAACCAATAGCATCAATAATAATTTTTAAAAAAAAAATAACAGGGGAGAGGTGAGGACAAATTATGCGGAGTCGGAATTTTTGCGGTTCTTCATTGCACCCCCGCAATTTGCAGCAAACCCAGGGCCTGTCTGGCAATTTCTTCGGCAGAGCACTGGGCCTCAGCCCCGCGTACAGCACCGATGAAGCAGGTGAACCAGTACTGGACCGATGGGGCCCAGTCACACAGCTACTGAGCGTGTTTATATATATATATATATATATATATAATATATATAAAATTAAACGCACAAACCCATATATAAAATGGAACACATATAAACATACACACATATATAAGCACACAGGTATATATATATATATATATATATAATTGAAAACAAATACACACATATAATTGAACGCACATATATAATTAAATATACAGCTGAATGTATATATATATATATATAATATAATTGAACAGCCATAAACACACACACACATATATATCATTGAACACAAATAAACATACATATATATAATTGAAAACACATATATAATTAAATATATATAAACGTATATAATTAAACATACATAAAGACGCACACACATATATAATCGAACACACAAAGATACACACATATATAATATATTTGAACGGGCATAAAGACATACACATATATAATAATATATACATATATATATAATCAAACACAAACACATTCATATATAATTGAACATACATAAACATATATATAATTAAACACACAAACACACGCAAATATAATTAAATATAGACAAATATATATATATATTTGAATATATATACAAACACACATATATACATAATTGAGCATACATAAACACACACAAACATATCTTACTGAACACACATAAACACACAAACATATATAACTGAACATACATAAACACACACATATATAATCGAACACAAACACACACATATATAATTGAACATACATAAACATTATATATGATTAAATACACAAACACACCCATATATAATTAAATATAGACAAACACATATACATAACTGAATATATATAAACACATATCTATACATGATTGAACGCACAAACATATATAATTGAACATTCACAAGCATATATACACACACACTCCTCAGTGACAATATAAACTGTGTTGGATAGAGCTATCGGAAAATGTCCTCGTTCATTTTTGCATGAAAAAAAAAATGATTCTCATCTCCCGATAAAGGAAGGTGGGAATTCGCACCAAATGAATTTACAACGCGGGACCTCCGTGCACCCAACGTTTTCACCCTAACTGACCCCCTTATGTTAAGGCAAGTTGCTTGTAAAAGTTCGAATGACAGATTCCACCCCCCCCCCCCCCCCCCCACCCACCCACCCCCCAACCCTGACACAAACCCAGGACTGTCACGGGCTATTCGGGGTGGGGAGCGACGCCAGAACGAAATAACATTTACCCCCCCCCCCCCCCCACCCCCCCCACTCTCTCTCTCTCTCTCAAATTTAACCGGATGCTCGGCGCCATTCGCCCGCCCGTAGAGAGTTGATGAATAATTCATTAGGATGAGTCCCCAGTTGTACAGTAGCTCTCTCGGCCGGTGTCCTATTCGTATCCTTTAGATAGATATATATATGTATTAATAAATGACCCGGTGACGGCTGGTAATATATCCACGGATTAACACAGGGATCTCTCCGGATCTCCGGCGGCCGGGAAAAGGACTGTAGCTTGGTCCTGTTTGACGAGCAACAATCAGAGGGGTGAGTTTGTGGTATCAGTGGGCGGGGGGATCTCTCCCCTCTCCTTTAAAACAAGATGTGTGTGTGTGTTTGGGGAGAGACAGGGGAGCGGACTGACGCCGGCAGGGGCATTGCATCTTACCAATGGAACCCAATCTTAAAACACAATGGGATTTAACTTAATCGACTAGCAGGCAGAGGGAGAGAGAGAGAGAAAGAGAGAGAGAGAGAAAAGTTGCAAAAATTGTTAGAATGCCTTTTAAACAAATACATTCCCCAACGTTTTAAAAAAAAAAGAGACACTGATGTAAGACGGGACTAGTCACTTACTGGTACAGCAAGTCAAACTCTTTGTGAAGACTTCCGAGGCTATCCCGGGCCCGCCTGCCTCGCAATTCATTTGAGAGGGGGAGGGGATGGATGTGGGGTGGATGAGGAGGGGGAGTTTGGGTGGGTGGTTGGATTGGACGTGCGTTCTCCAGCGCCGAGGTAACTCGATGCATAAGACACGGTGCTTGACGGCAGAGCCGGTCTGAAAATGGGCCCAGCCCCTGGGCCAAGGCCCGGTACTGGCGGGATCGTGAATCTATCAAGGTGACGAAGCGTCACTGTCTATCTTATCAGTCAGAATGGCTTGCCGGGACTAATTGGTGCTTCGTGTGATAAAACACCAAGCCCCCCTCGGACTGTTCCAGGCGCGGCAGGTTCCTTGGGAACCTGGATGTTTACCGTGAAGGTTTTTTTTTTCGTTGTTGTTGTCAGAAGCTGCTTCCCCTATCACCTAGTGAAAAACAAAACCTCGTTAAGAACCTCCCTCTTCCCCGGGAAATCAGCCTCGCGTGGATCAAATTTCAAAAGGGCCTTTGACTTTCATAAAGTGTGTCACCGTTCAAAAATGCAATAATTTGGGGAACTGCACAGCCTGCTGTTAACAGTGCCAGCGGGGCAAAACGATTAGCCTGATATGAAATGACGAACTGCACCTTGGAAGTTAGTTTAGAGGGGGCTGCGAATATGGATAGATGTATCGATAAAGGCAACGATAGATGGATTGACACAGATAAATACCGATAAATAAACAGATACAGATCACTAGAGATATCGAGCTTGAGATAATCAGAAAGAAGGAATTCCAAAATATTCAAAAGCGTATTTATTTATTTATCTCTAGTTATCTATCTATCCATCTATCTATCTATCTATCTATCTATCTATCTATCTATCTATCTATCTATCTATCTATCTATCTATCTATCTATCTATCTCTCTCTCTGTCTCTCTCTGTCTCTCTCTGTCTCTCTCTGTCTCTCTCTCTCTGTCTCTGTCTCTCTGTCTCTGTCTCTCTGTCTCTCTCTGTCTCTCTCTCTCTCTCTCTCTCTGTCTCTCTGTCTCTCTCTCTCTCTGTCTGTCTCTCTCTCTCTGTCTGTCTCTCTCTCTGTCTGTCTCTCTCTCTGTCTCTATCTGTATCTCTCTCTATCTGTATCTCTGTCTGTATCTCTGTCTGTCTCTCTCTCTATCTCCCTCTCTCTATCTCCCTCTCTCTGTCTCCATCTCTCTGTCTCTCTCTGTCTCTCTCTGTCTCTCTCTCTGTCTCTCTCTCTGTCTCTATCTGTATCTCTCTCTATCTGTATCTCTGTCTGTATCTCTGTCTCTCTCTGTCTCCCTCTCTCTGTCTCCCTCTCTCTGTCTCCCTCTCTCTGTCTCTCTTTTTCCATCTATCTTTCTCTCTCTCTGTGTCTATCTACCTAATCTACTCGGGTATAGTCTATCACTTGCTGAAACCCTATCCTGTTTCTCCTAAAACAGAACATTATAAATATGGTCTCGAGGTCTGCAGGACAGGGGAAGGGAGGTGTTGATAATTGCTGGTGGAGGAGGAAGGGAGGGAGTGAGGAAGGGAGGGAGGGAGGGAGGGAGGGAGTGAGGGAGGGAGGGAGGGAGAGAGGGAGGGAGGGAGTGAGGAAGGGAGGGAGGGAGAGAGGGAGTGAGTGAGGGAGAGAGGGAGTGAGTGAGGGAGGGAGGGAGTGAGGGAGGGAGGGAGGGAGGGAGAGAGGGAGAGAGGGAGTGAGTGAGGGAGGGAGGGAGGGAGTGAGGGGAGGGAGGAGGGAGAGAGGCGAGGGAGAGAGGGAGGGAGTGAGTGAGGGAATGAGTGAGGGAGGGAGGGAGCAGTGCATTTAATCACCGGGTCATTGGTTAAGTGGGAACTCGTTGGGCTGTATCGACCTCCAGATGGGCTAACCAGTTACCCTGACCCCCACCCCCCCAATCAAACAAACCCTCCTTTCCCGGATGCAGGGTGCCATTAGAACATCCCATTAACTGCTGCAGAGCAGATAGGTGACTGTACCTGGAGGGCAGTGAGTGTAACACCTTAGGCATTTCAGCAATCTCTAAAGTATTCCACACGCATGAGGCAAGTGGCCGAATGTTGCGGCCTTGAGGGGTTCTAGGGGGCTGCGTGTTAGCTGACAGTCAGACAACCACCTCCCCACCCACCCCCCCCCCCCACACACACACACTGATACATACACAAACACTGACATACACACAGATACACATACACTCACAGATACACACACACAGAAACCCCAAAATACACACATACACAGATACACACACACACAGATACACACACACACAGAACTCCCAAAATACAGATACATACACTCACAGATACAGGCACACACAGAATCCCCAAAATATACAGATACACACACACACACAGATACACACACACAGAAACCCCAAATACACACATACACAGCCACACACACAGACACAGACTGTATACACACAGATACACACACACTGAACCTCCAAAATACACAGAAACACGGACACACACAAACTTAACCACTCCCCCCCCCCCCCCCACAGGTAGACATTGAACCCCCAACACACACAGACACACACACACAGAAAAACACACACTGAACACACACATTAAGATACACGCGCGCGCACAGACATGCACACACACCGTCCACACATACAGATACACACACATGTAGACACACACAGACACACACAGAGCAAAAAAGATTCCTGAAGGTGTCGAAAGCACTTTGCACTCAAGACTAAAGAAGTTTAAACAGGAAAGTGTCTTTATCCTTTGCAAGTGTTGATAAACTGATATATTTTGAGCAGAGAGTAGGGAACAGAGAGAGAGAGACGCACAGTCAACACTTCTGGATCTATTTTTTCCCTTAACCGCGGGTGCGGGCGAGGAGAGTCGGCGGGGGTCAGAAGCCGAAATAAAACCCGACAGCAACAAAAAAAAAAACCTACTCTAGCATCGTCCCTCTGGCCTTTGAACGCCCTTGTTCAGCTCCAGCACTGAGTCTGCTTGGCAGCAGAGTAGGGCCATGACGTCATTGGGTCACCGGAAGACCAGGGTGCCATGACGTCATTCAACCCTGGTTGGATCGGACCTCCCCCTGCCTCTCCCCCCCTTGCCGCTCCCCCCTGCCCCTCCCCCCTTGCCCCTCCCCCTTGCCGCTCCCCCCTGCCCCTCCCCCCTTGCCCCTCCCCCTTGCCGCTCCCCCTTGCCCCTCCCCCCTTGCCCCTCCCATGACCAGCTCATCCACGACCACATTTCATTTCCTGATCACACTTGGAACAGGTGATGGACCCATCCCGGAACTAGTTACCTGCAACACAGGATCAGCAACACTGTCTTCACTTTGATGCCATTACACTCCTCCATCATATCCCACTCTTAACCCTTCCTCTCTGCCCCTTTACCTCTCTTCCTTTTTAACCCTCCCTTTCTATCCCTCATTCCCTCTGTCTCTCTTTCTCTCACGCTCACTCGCGCTCTTTCCCTCTCCCTCTCTCTTTCTCTCCCCTTTTTCTCTCTCCCTGCTCTATTGCACTCTGTTTATCTCTCTCTGTCTCTTTCTATTTCTCTCTCTCTCTATCTCTAACTCTTTGTCTCTCTCTGTTTCTCTCTCTCCATTACTGTTTGTTTATTTCTCTCTCTGTCTCTGTATTTACCTCTCTCTCTCTCTCTACTTGTCTCTCACACTCTATATTTCCCGGTTTATCTCTCTGTCTCTCTTTGCGTTCATCTCTATGTATTTCTCTTGCCTGTCTTTCGGTTTCTCTACCCGTCCCCCCCCCTCCCCCCCCCCCCTCTCTCTCTCTCTCATCTCTCCCTCTCTGTGTGTCTCAACCATTTGTCTGACTGATTTTCTTTGAGGATTTCACCGTTCCTGCCTTTGCTGCCGGCGATTTCTCGCCTTCCTGCGGCTGTTCTGAGCGTCTCCTCAATTGCCCTTGTGCTCACTCGGTTTTGGGAACCCTCCCGGTGCCTGGCCTGGCCTGTCCTGTCCTGTGCGTGCGTGACTGAGGCCAGTTTTAGGCGGGAAAATTGCAGACCGGAGAGAAACCAAAAACAACCGGGATAACTGACAAAAGATTTGGGTTCGTTGCCCCGAGCCCGCATTCGGCGACTTTTCTGCGTTTTATTTTGGTACACACACTGCTGCCACTACCTCTACGCCATTTGCCCCACCCCCCACCCCGCACTATCCCCATATCCCCTTTATGTCATTGGTATTTCGAAATCTGTCAATCTCTGCTCTAAACATACTCAATGACTGAGCTTCCACAGCCCTCTGGGGTAGAGAATTCCCCAGATTCACCACCCTCTCAGTCTTAAACGGCCTCCCCCTTATTCTGAGACTGTGACCCCTGGTTCTAGACTCACCAGTCAGGGGGAAACATCCCATCCGCATCCACCCTGTAAGAATTTTGTAAGTCTCAATGAGATTCCACGGTTCCTAATGCTGATTTTTTTCTCACTGTCTCCATTAGCCAGCTGAGCTGCATATATTTCTAGAGAACTGTGTGGTTCCTATCGAGAATGAGGATTAATTACAAAATCACTGATCAATCCGTTGTCAGTTTGGTTGCTTCAAGTGCTCGACTTCACGGTCTCCCGGTTTCAGTGAAAAAAAAATTAAAATAAATTAAAATCCAGCGTGTTTTGGACAATTGTACCTTTTGCAAATAAAAGCCTCCTCAAAATATGTGCCTGAATTAACTCTGCCTTGTTGCTGCTTGTGATCTGCTCACTTGTATCTCCCTGTGAGTGTGTGTGTGTGTGTCAGTGAGTGCGCGTGTGTGGGAGTACGCGCGCCTGTGTGTGAGAGTGTGTGTGTATCTGTGTGTGTGAATGTGTCTGTCTGTGTGTGTGTACCTGTGTGTCTGAATGTGTCTGTGCATGGGAGTGTGTGTGTATCGGTGTGTCTGAATGTGTCTGTGTGTGTGTGTGTGAGTGTGTGTGTATCTGTGTGGGTGAATGTGTCTGTGTGTGTGTATCTGTGTGGGTGAATGTGTCTGTGTGTGTATGTGTGTCTGTGTGTGAGTATGTATGTGTGTGCATCCTGGTTTGTTTGTGTCTGTCTGTCTCACTCCATGTCTCTCTCTCTCTGTCTCTCTCCCTCTCTCTGTCTGTCTCTTTCTCACTCTCTCTCTCTCTGTCTCTCTCTCTCTCTCTGTCTCTCTCTCACTCTGTCTGTCTGTCTCTGTCTGTCTCTCTCTCTCTCACTGTCTCTCTCTCTCTTTCTGTCTGTCTGTCTCTCTCTGTCTCTCTCTCACTCTGTCTCTCTCTCACTCTGTCTGTCTGTCTCTGTCTCTGTCTGTCTCTCTCTCGCTGTCTCTCTCTCTCGCTGTCTCTCTCTCGCTGTCTCTCTCTCGCTGTCTCTCTCTCGCTGTCTGTCTCTCTCTCTCTCTCTCTGTGAGTACATGTTTGTTGAATGTGAGGGTGAAATTAACTTGCTGCAGTTTAATTTCAGATCCCTCACTACAATATAGAGGATGGGAAAACGTGTCATATCCTCTGTGCTGATTGTGAAAGGCTCTCCATCTATATCCCTCTCTCAGAGCAATTAAGATTGCTGGGCTAGCTTTTATGGATTAATGAGGTAGAGGTCGGGAGGATGAAAAGAGATAATGAAGGAGAGAATGCGAGCAGAAACAAAGCGCGTTTGATGGGACAAATTGTATTCTGATGGTTAGGCAGGAGAGAGGAAGAGAAGAAAGCACACACACAGACGCAGCCACGGAACTCGGGGCAATGAATCTTAAACATCTGGCGGTAGCATCATAAAACACCTATGAGTTACAGTCTCTCTCCTCTCTCCTCAGCTGTATAAAATGCTAGTTAGGCCACAGCTGGAGTACTGTGTACAGTTCTGGGCGTCACACTGTCGGAAGGATGTGTTTGCACTGGAGAGGGTGCAGAGGAGATTCACCAGGGTGTTGCCTGGGCTGGAGCATTTCAGCTATGAAGAGAGACTGGGATAGGCGAGGGTTGTTTTCCTTAGAGCAGAAAAGGCTGAGGGGGGGGGGGGGGGGGGGAACTGATTGAGGTGTACAAAATTATGAGGGGCAGTGATTAGATAGATAGGAAGAAAACTTTTTCCCTTGGCGGAGGGGTCAGGGTCACCAGGGGGCATAGATTTAAGGTAAGGGGCAGGAGGTTTAGAGGGGATTTGAGGGGAGAAAAATCACCCAGAGGGTGGTTGGAATCTGGAACACACTGCCTGAAGAGGGTGGTAGAGCAGGAACCCACACAACATTGAAGAAGTATTTAGATGAGCACTTGAAACGCCATAGCATACAAGGCTACGGGCCAAGTGCTGGAAAATGGGATCAGAATAGACAGGTGCTTGATGGCCAGCATGGACACGGTGGGCCGAAGGGCCTGTTTCTGTGCTGTGTGACTCTGAGACTCTAAGACCATCTTTCCAGAGAGACAACGGAGGGATTCAGCTCCTCCGATGCACTTAACTGCCAAAAATCACATCAGATTCTCAATCCCTAATAGAGCGGGTTAGATCAGAAATAGCACACACGCACTCACACACGCACGCACACACACACGCACACACACACGCACACACACACACGCATACACACACACATGCATACACACACACACACACACACACACATGCATACACACACACACACACACACGCACACACACACGCACACACACACGCACACACACACACGCACACACACGCACACACACACACGCACACACACACACGCACACACACACACGCACTCACACATGCATACACACACACACACACGCACTCACACATGCACACACACACACACACACACATGCATACACACACACACGCACACACACACACACGCACACACACACACGCACACACACACGCACACACGCACACACACACACGCACTCACACATGCATACACACACACACACACACACACATGCATACACACACGCACACATGCATACACACACGCACACACACACGCACTCACACATGCATACGCACACACACACGCACTCACACATGCACACACACACACACACACACACACGCACACACACACGCACTCACACACTCACACACACATACACACACACACACACACGCACTCACACATGCACACACACACACACACACACACACACACACACACACACATAATTGAACAGTTAATCTCAGTGCTTTCCTGGCCTCAAAAATCACCACAAATCCTTTCATTTCCCCTACCACACCCCGTCCCTTCTTCACAGCTCTCTTAGATTCACACTGACTCAAAAGTTGTGGGAGGTTAGTTGCTGGAGAGTTGTAAATAACTGAGCTACTGGGGACAGAAGCTTTAGTCAAAGATCACTCGCTGGCGGGGAGGGGAAGATCAGACAAACTCAGGGTGGTCAGAGCTGTGGTACAAATTAGCCCTCTTTATTGCTTTTCCCAGGGCTCCAGTTTCTGAGTGAATTTCTGAGGGACTTGCATTCAATGGAGTGAAGAGCCAAGTTTTTTCTGGGGGGGGGGGGGGGGGGGGGGGGGGGGGGGGGGGGTGTGAATCATGACCAGGTATTGAGGCCACTTTTATGTCAGTCTCATACATCCCTGGGTGATCAATATTGTAATCTATTTTTGGAACAGAATATCAGAAGAATTGCTTGATATTTGCAGCA
>NC_090421.1:87223-94723 GCF_036365525.1 Heterodontus francisci
TTGTGTGAGGGAGACAGACAGCGTGACTTTGTGTGTGTGTGTTGAGTGAGTGTGTGTTTTGTGTGTGTGTTTGCGTGTGAGTGAATGTGTATTTGTATGAGTGTGTGTTGAGTTAGTGAGTGTGTGTGAGGGAGACAGACAGCGTGTCTTTGTGTGTGTGTGTGTTGAGTGAGTGTGTGTTTGTGTGTGTGTGTGTTTGCGTCTGTGAGTGATGTGTATTTGTATGAGCGTGTGTTGGGTTAGTGAGTGTGTGTGAGGAGACAGACAGCGTGTCTTTGTGTGTGTGTGTTGAGTGAGTGTATGTTTGTGTGTGTGTGTGTGAGGGAGACAGACAGCGTGTCTTTGTGTGTGTGTGTGTGTGTTGAGTGAGTGTGTGTTTGTGCGTGTGTTGAAAATAAACCAAACCCCAACACAAGCCCCACATGCAATCGCTGGGGCGCGGCACTCACTCACAAAACTGTGCATCTGTACCGCGATGCGAGAAGAACCAGGATGAACAATTTTACATATATTATACTCTATAAGTAACCCGTCGCCGTTTCTTTTTAGGCGGGCTGGGAATTGTTGGGTGGGGAAGGGACGGGAATAACTTCCTTGCAAAACCTTGTGACTTCTTCCCGTCTCTGCTCCCGGGAGGCGGAACGCGACAATCCCTCGGAGCGTCGGCGGTTCGAGCCCGCTTCGGTCCCCGCCGACTGGAAATTCCCACTGCGAGAGAGAGAGAGAGAAATGCATTAAAACGCAAATGAGACCAGACTGAATATTAAATGCAACATTTTTTTTTCACACATTCTAATACAGCTTAAAACCCAACTTGGAGAGAATAACTTTTAATGGGGAGGGTTTTAAAAATTATTTGTAAAAAAACTTTAAATCTTTTTTTTCTCTCTGTCTCTCTCACACATTCACACACACGATGAAAGGAGCGCCGTCACGGGATTTCGGCCGTTTACAGCACAAGCAATAAAAATTTATGATAGGTGTAATTGCTGGTTTCTTGTGTCCCCTCGCGTACGTAAAACCCTAGTCAATGTTTTTTTTTAACTTTCAATCTGTTATTTAAAAGTCAAACCCTTTTCTCTTCCTCTTTCTTGTGCGAGTGTTTCTGACTCTCTGTTTCTCTCTGTCTCTCTCCCTCGCTTTCTGTCTCCCTCTTTCAGCACGCCTCTCTCTCTCTCTCTCTCTCTTTATCCGCCCGTCGGCCTCTCTCATTCTCCCTCGTTCCCTGCTTTTGTGTGCGTCTCTCTGTCTTTCTGCATCTCTGTCTGTATCTTTGCTTTTTCCTATAACTCTCTTCCCTCTCCCCCTCGCTCTCTGTTTCTCTGCAGTTCTTTCTCTCTCTCGCTCTGTCTCTCTCCGACCCTGTCTCTCTCTCTCTCTCTCTGACTCTCTCCCTCTGTCTCGCTGTGTGGCTCTGTCTCTGTTTGCCCCCCCCCCCCCCACCCACCTCCTCTCTCTTTCTGTCTCTCTCTGTTTGTCTGTCTCTCTCCGACCTGTCTCCCTCTCTGACTCTCTGTCTCCCTCTCGTGATTCTCTCCCTCTTTCTCGCTGTGTGTGTCTCTCTGACTCTCTCCTTCTGTCTCGCTGTGTGTCTCTCTGACTGTCTCTCTCTCCCTCTGTCTCGCTGTGTGTCTCCCGCTCTGATTCTCTCCCTCTGTCTCGCTGTGGGTGTCTCTGACTCTCTCTGTCTCTCTCTCCCTCTGTCTCGCTGTGTGTGTCTCTCTCTGACTCTCTCCCTCTGTCTCGCCATGTGTCTCTCTGACTCTCTCTGTCTCTCTCCCTCTGTCTCGCTGTGTGTCTCTCTCTCTGACTCTCTCCCTCCTGTCTCGCTGTGTGTCTCTCTGATCCTCCCTCCCTCTGTCTCGCTGTGTGTCTCCCTCTCTGATTCTCTCCTTCTGTCTCGCTGTGTGTGTCTCTCTCTGACTCTCTCCCTCTGTGTCGCTGTGTGTCTCCCTCTCTGATCCTCCCTCCCTCTTTCTCGCTGTGTGTGTCTCTTTCTGACTCTCTCCCTCTGTCTCGCTGTGTGTCTCCCTCTCTGATCCTCCCTCCCTGTCTCGCTGTGTGTGTCTCTCTGATCCTCCCTCCCTCTGTCTCTCGTGTGTGTGTCTCTCTCTGACTCTCTCCCTCTGTCTCGCTGTGTGTGTCTCTCTCTGATCCTCCCTCCCTCTGTCTCGCTGTGTGTGTCTCTCTCTGACTCTCTCCCTCTGTCTCGCTGTGTGTCTCCCTCTCTGATCCTCCCTCCCTCTGTCTCGCTGTCGTGTGTCTCTCTGATCCTCCCTCCCTCTGTCTCGCTGTGTGTCTCCCTCTCTGATCCTCCCTCCCTCTGTCTCGCTGTGTGTCTCCCTCTCTGATTCTCTCCCTCTGTCTCGCTGTGTGTCTCTCTGATCCTCCCTCCCTCTTTCTCGCTGTGTGTGTCTCTCTCTGATCCTCCCTCCCTCTGTCTCGCTGTGTGTGTCTCTCTCTGACTCTCTCCCTCTGTCTCGCTGTGTGTGTCTCTCTCTGACTCTCTCCCTCTGTCTCGCTGTGTGTGGTCTCTCTCTGACTCTCTCCCTCTGTCTCGCTGTGTGTCTCCCTCTCTGATCCTCCCTCCCTCTTTCTCGCTGTGTGTGTCTCTCTCTGACTCTCTCCCTCTGTCTCGCTGTTTACGCACCGGCATTGACGTGAACCTTCTCCATCCAGGGTGTAGACGCTGGGCTCTTGGCGACCCGCCGCGCTGCTCCGATCCCCGGGGTTCTGCGGGGCGCAGGAAGACGTAATTCACAGCCATTAATTTTTGCGGGGGACAGGGTTGGAGTGGAGAGGTTTTTTTTCCCTCTCTGTCAGAAACCCACCCACTTCGCCGGGTCGACCCTGCAAAGTTAGTTTGACCATGTGACGGCCTCAGCCAATGGGACACGGGCGGATAATACCCGGATAAGGAACCATTTCACCCGCCAACCGAACCCCAACCCCCACATAACCCCCGCCCCCACCACCCTGAAACAGACCATGAACTAAGTGTCCCATCCGCATCTCTTCGCCCCCTTTTGGTTTCAACCTCTCTCTCTCTCTCTCTCTTTCCAATGAGGAACGTGTACTGGGCTGGATTTGCAGGGCGACTGGAGAACTAAGACCCGTCCCTCGATTCCCCATCGGTGACCCCTCACCCCGCCCACCTCCCACTTCCAAAAAAAAACTCTAGCGATCACCCCCGTCTCAGACCCAAAAGGCCGACCCCTTAACCCAGAGACTGTGACTCCCTCCCCTCCCCAGTTCTCGACTCTCCAGCCTGTGGGGTTGGGGGGTTGGGGGGGTGGTGGGGGCGCGGAAACAGCCTTTGGCATCTACCCTGCCAAACCCTCTCAGAACTTTACACGTTTCAATGAGGTCGCCTCTCAGGCCCCCACACTCACCGCAGAAGTGCAAACTTAAGAGACCATTTTGTGGACGCGAATTAGGTGATCTTGTGTCTCTGCGAAATTCCGTTCATAGGTGCCTGTGTCGGTTTCTCGAATAAGCTAATGATGGTTACGATCCTGAGAGTGGGGTATAAGATTTGTGGTGTGATATTCTTCATGTGCGCACTCAGGAACTCACACACGTATCGACCGCAGAAGTGTGAGGTAATGCATTTGGTAGAGGGGGTAGTCAAGTAGTCCACTTTGGCAGGAAGAATTAAAAAAGAAGCACGTTATCTAAATGGTGAGAGATTGCAGAGCCCTGAGACGCAGAGGGATCTGGGTGTCCTAGTGCGTGAATCGCAAAAGGTCAGTATGCAGGTACAGCAGGTAATTAGGAAAGCTAATAAAACGTTATCATTTATCGCGAGGGGAATTGAATACAAAAGTAGGGAGTTGTGCTTCAGCTATACAGGGCATTGGTGAGACCACATCTGGATTACTGTGTACAGTATTGGTCTCCTTATTTAAGGAAGGATGTAAATGTGTTGGAGGCAGTTCAGAGAAGGTTTACTAGACTAATACCTGGAATGGTCAGGTTGTCTTATGAGGAAAGGTTGGACTGGCTAGGCTTGTATCTGCTGGAGTTAGAAGAGTAAGAGGTGACCTGATTGAAACATATAAGATCCTGAGGGGTCTTGACAGGGTGGATGTGGAAAGGATGTTTCCCCTTGTGGGAAGAATCTAGAACAAGGGGTCACTGTTTAAAAATAAGGGGTTGCCCATTTAAGACAGAGATGAGGAGAAATATTTTCTCTCAGAGGGTTGTGAGTCTTTGGAATTCTCTTCCCCAAAAGGCAGTGGAAGCCGAGTCTTTGAATATTTTTGAGGCAGAGGTAGATAGATTCTTGATAAGTAAGGGGCTGGTAAGTTATTGGGGGTAGGTGGAAATGTGGAGTAATCAGCTCAGCCATGAACGTATTGAGTGGAGGAGCAGGCTCAAGGGGTCGAGTGGCCTACTCTTGCTCCTAATTCGTATGTACGTATGTTCGCATGTTTGTACGGATGGCTCCTTGTAAAGCAGCCTGCCTGTAAATTCCAAACACACTCTCTGAAGACCTGCTATCAATTCCCAAGCTGTGGTTCACCGTCACTGAGATTACTGGTTCGAGTCATTGAATTGACAGAGCGAACTCCAGACTAATGCCCAGTTTCTCTCATGTGTGTGACCGAGAGAAGGGGGGGGGGGGGGGGAGAGGGAGAGAGAGAGACAGAGAGAAAAGAGAGACAGAGAGACTGATTCATAGAGGGAGAAAGACACACACACACAGAAAAAGAGAGAGAGACAGAGACACACACACACAGAGAAAAAGAGAGTAAGGGAGAGAGACAGGGAGCGACATGGAGAGACAGAGACAGAAAGAGAGACACAGAGAGAAAGAAATAGAGAGGCAGAGACAGAAAGAGTGACACAGAGAGGCAGAGAGAGAGAGAGAGAGAGAGAGCGAAGAAAATGTTATTTTGTGAGTTTTCAGAGAGACAGACTGCAGTCCTCTCTTCTATTTCAGAACTTTATGGAACTGTAACGGCCAATAAATCACAGAAGGGTTGTGTTCACGATCTGGTTTGGAGCTCAGTTGTAGTTTTTGTAACAGTTTGGTTGGCAATTAAGGAATCTAATTTGTTCCCCATTGAGCAAATTACCTGCTGAATTGCTGTATTTGAAATTCAAAATCTAACTTGCCAACAGCAGAGATTAGACTCTGAAGACACGTTAAACTGATGCCTTTAAAAAAAATTCCCCTACTTTATATCATATTATCTCTTGCATTGTGTGTTCAAATTGAATTAAACAGCTCAGATCACAAAAAATAAATAGCAGTCATGAGTCTAAATGGAACAGCTAACATTGTCCCTTTGACATCGCCCATCTACTCCACCACTCTCTCCAGAGATGCATTCGTGAATATTCAGAACAGCTCACACAAGTTCAGTCTGCAGAAAAGTGCACGCAATTAGCCAAACTCATAAACGTTAACTTTGTCATCATTCTATAAATGGGACTCTACAATTCCACCGGAGTGGTTCAATTATAAAGTCGTTAAATTAAAAATGAATGTACTGCGGTTTTATACTGACATTGGATCACAGACACACACACACACACACACACAGACTGAAATGCGCTTTCAGAGACACACGCTGAAACACTCAGAGACAAACACAATGAGACACACATTCAGTCACACAAACACACAGACTAAAATGCACACTCAGAGACAAACACTGAAACACTCAGAGACAAACACACTGAGACATACATTCAGTCACACACACAAAGACTAAAATGCACACTCAGAGACGCACACTGAAACACTCAGAGACAAACACAATGAGACACACATTCAGTCACACAAACACACAGACTAAAATGCACACTCAGAGACAAACACTGAAACACTCAGAGACAAACACACTGAGACATACATTCAGTCACACACACACAAAGACTAAAATGCACACTCAGAGACGCACACTGAAACACTCAGAGACAAACACACTGAGACACACATTCAGTCACACACACACAGACACACACACAGACTAAAATGCACACTCAGAGACGCACACTGAAACACTCAGAGACAAACACACTGAGACACACATTCAGTCACACACACACACACACAGACTGAAATGTGCTTTCAGAGACACACACTGAAACACTCAGAGACAAACACACTGAGACACACATTCATTCACACGCACACACACACACAGTGAAACAGACACTCAGACTCAAATGTGCATACGGAAACACACTCGGAAATACACACTCAGAAACAAACACACACACATGCTGAAATATACACTCAGAGACACACATTCACACATATGCACACTCACTGAAACACACACTCACAGACACACTCTTGCTGAAACAGACGCTCACAGACACACAGACACACAGACACACACAAACACACGCTCAGACACACACAGTGAAACAGACACAATTCTGATGAAAGGTCACAGACCTGAAACGTTAACTTTCCTTCTCTCTCCGCAGATGCTGCCTGACCTGCTGAGTATTTCCAGCACTTTCTGTTTGTATTTGAAACAGACACTCAGACTCAAATGCACACTCACAGAAACACACAATCGGAAACACACACTCAGAAACCCATGCATAGTGATGCAGACACGTGCAGATATACATACCACAGATGCACAGAGAAACACACGAATACATGCATACTCAGGAACACATGCACATACAAACTCAGAGGGACACAAATATACTCAAACATGCGCAGAGCCACTCGGAGACATACAGAGGGACACAAAACTGGAGAGATGCTCAGAGAGACACAAACAGAGGGAGACATGGGAACATTAGGAGCGGGAGTAGGCCATTCGGCTTACTCGAGCCTGCTCCACCATTCAGCGAGATCATGTCTGATCTTCTAACTCAACACCATTTCCCTGCACTATCTCCATATCCCTTGATATCTTTAATATCGACCCCAGCATCCCTGATCTTTCCTCAGAGCGAAAATTCTCCAGTCCCGTCAACATCCTCGTAAATCCCCTCCACGCCCTTCCCAACACCTTCACAGATGTTTCTTGCCCCGTGCACCTGCGTGGAGGGATCTTGCAGTCACCTTTCTGTATCTCCCTGACTCTCTATCTCTCTCTCTCCCCCCCCCCCCACCCCACCCCATCATAGAACGGTTACAGCACAGGAGGCGGCTATTCGGCCGCTCGTGCCCGTGCCGGCTCTCTGCACTTGTTTTCTCTTTAGATAATTGTCCAATTCCCTCTTGAAGGCTTCGGTCGAGACTGCCTCCACCGAGCTCTCAGACAGTGCATTCCAGCTCCTAACCAGTTTAAAACAAAAAAAAAATCCTCGTGTGGCTTTCCCTTTTTTATTTCTGCCAACCGCCTTAAATCGGGAGTGTCCCGTGCTTCTGGATCCTCCCGCCAATGGGAACGGTCTCTCCCCATCTACTCCGTCCAGACCCCTGGTGATTTTGAACAGCTCTTCATCAAATCTCCTCTCAACCTTCTCTTCTCCAGGAGGACCAGTCCCAACATCTCCAATCTATCCGTGTAACTGAAG
>NC_090421.1:102223-109723 GCF_036365525.1 Heterodontus francisci
CTGCCCGTTCTGTCTTTCTCTTTCTCTCTCTCCCTCGTTTTCTCAGTCTCTTGCTGTCTCTTTCCCTCTCTGCCTCTCTCTGTCTTTCCCTTTATGTCCTTACCTTTCTCAGTCTCTCCCTGTCTACCACCGTCTCTCTGTTCTTGCTCTCTATCTTTGTCATTCTCTCTCCCTCTTTGTCTATTTCTCCCTCTCCCTCTCCCCCTCTCTCTTTGCTTCTCTCTCTCTCTCTCTCTGTCCTTCTCTCTGTCTCTCTCTTTCCCTGTGTCCATTTTACCATCTCTTTCACTCTCGTGCTCTCTATCTCTCCCTCTGTCTCTCTCTCTGTCTGTATCTTTCTTTGTCTATCTCTCCCTCTCCTTCTCATCCTCTCTCTCTCTGTGTGTCTCTATCTCTCTCTCTTTCTGTCTGTCTCTGTCTCTCTCTCTGTCCCTCTCTCTCTTTCTGTCTCTCTGTCCCCCTTTTTCTCTCTGCCTCTTTGTGTCTCCCTGTGTCTCTCTCTCTGTCTCTCTGTGCCCCTCTCGCTCTCTCTCTGTCTCTCTGTATGTGTCTCTCTGCCTCTCTCTGTCTCTCACTCTGTCTCTGTCTGTCTGTCTGTCTCTCTCACTCTTTCTGACCCCCCCTCTCTCTCTCTCTCTCTGTGCATTGGCAATACCACGTGAAAGCATCTAGTTTATTCCAGTGACCGTCATGAAATGAGAAAAAGGGACAAAGTAGAGGAATAGAATCAATCTCCTACAACTTAGAATAAAAACGATAGTAACTAGTTAACTCTACTTGTCATGGAGCCGCCAGCTTTAACAAATCAGCTAATTTTTAGTGAGTTTCCCTTGTACCCAGTGCTTTAAATAAATCTTTATCAAAGCTGATTTTTATTATAAATATATGAATTCGTTTTGTACAAAATAACGAAGGAACGTCTCTCTCTCTGTCTCTCTCTCTTTCCCTCTGTCTTTCACTATCTCTCACTCTCTTCTCTGTCTGTCTCTTTCTCTCTCTCTCTCTCTCTGTCTCTCTCTGTCTTTCTCTCTCTTCCCCTCCGTCTTTCACTCTATCTCTCTTGCTCTCTTTTCTCTGTCTCTCTTCATCTCTGTCTCGCTTTCTCGCTCTCTGTGTGTCTCTGTCTCTCCGTCACTCCGTCCCTGTCCCCCCCCCCCTCTCTCTCTCTCTCTCTCTCTTTCTGTCTGCCTGTCTGTCTCTCTCCGATCCGTGATTTTTATTTTACTGTCGGAGCAGTTTACGACAGACGCCCAAAGTCACTTGAATTTACCATCCGGAGAACGTTCCAGGAAGCGTTCGTTCCCAGAGCTTATCTCTTTATTCTTTTATGGTCCCGCTCACGGCAACAGACAAGAAACACCCTCCCCTCAAACACAGCCCAGCCCAAAAAAAAAAGAAAGAATTCTGAAATACTCACTGCTTAAAAGCTGTAACCGTCAGTACAACAAACCTGCAAATAGTAATAATAATTATCATTCTGGGGAAAAAAAAGGTTTACACAGGATCAGTTTCAATGCATCGAAGAGTCTATTTTAAACATGTACTTAAAAGTTTTATGAGAACGGTTGCGACACAGAATTGACACCCTGGGGCCAGAGATCAAGCAGCATAAATTTAAAAAAAAGTCTGATTAAGAGCGAGAGAGAAAAAAAAGTTAAATATTTTGTATCCATGGGAGACGTCGGCAGCCTGACCTAGCAATGGCTATCATCTCACATACTTTTATTTAACTCATTCATAATATGTTGATGAGGCCAGCGTTTATTGCCCATCCCTAATTGCCCCCTTGAGAAGGTGGTGGTGAGTCTGCCTTCTTGAACCACTGCAGTCCGTGTGGAGTGGGTGACACCCACTGCGCTGTTAGGAAGGGAGTTCCAGGATTTTGACCTAGCGACAGTGAAGGGACGGCCGATACAGTTCCAAGTCAGGATGGTGTGTGACTTGGAGGGGGAACTTGCAGGCGGTGGTGTTCCCATGCATCTGCTGCCCTTGTCCTTCTAGTTGGTAGAGGTCACGGGTTCGGAAGTGGCTCCCGAAGGAGCCTTGGTGAGTTGCTGCAGTGCATCTTGTAGATGGTACACACTGCTGCCACTCTGCGTCGGTGGTGGAGGGAGTGAATGTTGAAGGTGGTGGATGGGGTGCCAGCCAAGCGGGCTGCTTTGTCCTGGATGGTGTCGAGCTTCCTGAGTGTTGTTGGAGCTGCACCCATCCAGGCAAGTGGAGAGTATTCCATCACACTCCTGACTTGTGCCTTGTAGATGGTGGACGGGCTTTGGGGAGTCAGGAGGTGAGTTACTCGCCGCAGGATTCCCAGCCTCTGACCTGCCCTTGGAGCCACGGTATCCAGACTTACCCCCTTTTTTGTTTTAAATTCCAAAATTTATTTAACGAATTGGACTTAAATTCCCCAGCTGCCGTGGCGGGATTCTCGCCAGTGGCCGTCCCCTCCAGCAACATCACCGAGGGGGCGGGCGGGTAAACCCAACACATTAAGGGGCCACATTTGCTGGGGTGGGGAGTTGGTTTGGGGGAGAAGGCCTGTTAATTGTGACTATGTAACCCCAGCAATTATACAGGTATAACACACTGCATTACTGCCCCATATTCCTGTATTTATACAGATTTAACACACTGCATTACTGCCCTATATTCCTGTAATTATACAGATTTAACACACTGCATTACTGCCCCATATTCCTGTAATTATACAGATTTAACACACTGCATTACTGCCCCATATTCCTGTAATTATACAGATTTAACACACTGCATTACTGCCCCATATTCCTGTATTTATACAGATTTAACACACTACATTACTGCCCCATATTCCTGTAATTATACAGATTTAACACACTGCATTACTGCCCCATATTCCTGTAATTATACAGATTCAACACACTGCATTACTGCCCCATATTCCTGTAATTATACAGATTTAACACACTACATTACTGCCCTATATTCCTGTAATTATACAGATTTAACACACTGCATTACTGCCCCATATTCCTGTATTTATACAGATTTAACACACTGCATTACTGCCCTATATTCCTGTAATTATACAGATTTAACACACTACATTACTGCCCCATATTCCTGTAATTATACAGATTTAACACACTGCATTACTGCCCCATATTCCTGTAATTATACAGATTTAACACACTGCATTACTGCCCCATATTCCTGTAATTATACAGATTTAACACACTGCATTACTGCCCCATATTCCTGTAATTATACAGATCTAACACACTGCATTACTGCCCCATATTCCTGTAATTATACAGATCTAACACACTGCATTACTGCCCCATATTCCTGTAATTATACAGATTCAACACACTGCATTACTGCCCCATATTCCTGTAATTATACAGATTTAACACACTGCATTACTGCCCCATATTCCTGTAATTATACAGATTTAACACACTGCATTACTGCCCCATATTCCTGTAATTATACAGAGTTAACACACTGCATTACTGCCCCATATTCCTGTAATTATGCAGATTTAACACACTGCATTACTGCCCCATATTCCTGTAATTATAGAGTTAACACACTGCATTACTGCCCCATATTCCTGTAATTATACAGATCTAACACACTGCATTACTGCCCCATATTCCTGTAATTATACAGATTTAACACACTGCATTACTGCCCCATATTCCTGTAATTATACAGATTTAACACACTGCATTACTGCCCCATATTCCTGTAATTATACAGATCTAACACGCTGTATTACTGCCCCATATTCCTGTAATTATACAGATTCAACACACTGCATTACTGCCCCATATTCCTGTAATTATACAGATTTAACACACTGCATTACTGCCCCATATTCCTGTAATTATACAGATTTAACACACTGCATTACTGCCCCATATTCCTGTAATTATACCGATTTAACACACTGCATTACTGCCCCATATTCCTGTAATTATACAGATTCAACACACTACATTACTGCCCCATATTCCTGTAATTATACAGATCTAACACACTGCATTACTGCCCCATATTCCTGTAATTATACAGATTTAACACACTGCATTACTGCCCCATATTCCTGTAATTATACAGATTCAACACACTGCATTACTGCCCCATATTCCTGTAATTATACAGATTTAACACACTGCATTACTGCCCCATATTCCTGTAATTATACAGATTTAACACACTACATTACTGCCCCATATTCCTGTAATTATACAGATTTAACACACTACATTACTGCCCCATATTCCTGTAATTATACAGATTTAACACACTGCATTACTGCCCCATATTCCTGTAATTATACAGATTTAACACACTGCATTACTGCCCCATATTCCTGTAATTATACAGATTTAACACACTACATTACTGCCCCATATTCCTGTAATTATACAGATTTAACACACTGCATTACTGCCTATTATTCCTGTAATTATACAGATTTAACACACTACATTACTGCCCCATATTCCTGTAATTATACAGATTTAACACACTACATTACTGCCCCATATTCCTGTAATTATACAGATCTAACACACTGCATTACTGCCCCATATTCCTGTAATTATACAGATTTAACACACTGCATTACTGCCCCATATTCCTGTAATTATACAGATTTAACACACTACATTACTGCCCCATATTCCTGTAATTATACAGATTTAACACACTGCATTACTGCCCCATATTCCTGTAATTATACAGATTCAACACACTGCATTACTGCCCCATATTCCTGTAATTATACAGATATAACACACTGCATTACTGCCCCATATTCCTGTAATTATACAGATTCCAACACACTGCATTACTGCCCCATATTCCTGTAATTATACAGATTTAACACACTGCATTACTGCCCCATATTCCTGTAATTATACAGATTTAACACACTGCATTACTGCCCCATATTCCTGTAATTATACAGATTTAACACACTACATTACTGCCCCATATTCCTGTAATTATACAGATTTAACACACTGCATTACTGCCCCATATTCCTGTAATTATACAGATTCAACACACTGCATTACTGCCCCATATTCCTGTAATTATACAGATTTAACACACTGCATTACTGCCCCATATTCCTGTAATTATACAGATTCAAAACACTGCATTACTGCCCCATATTCCTGTAATTATACAGATTTAACACACTGCATTACTGCCCCATATTCCTGTATTTATACAGATTTAACACACTGCATTACTGCCCCATATTCCTGTAATTATACAGATTTAACACACTGCATTACTGCCCCATATTCCTGTAATTATACAGATTTAACACACTGCATTACTGCCCCATATTCCTGTAATTATACAGATTTAACACACTACATTACTGCCCCATATTCCTGTAATTATACAGATTTAACACACTGCATTACTGCCCCATATTCCTGTAATTATACAGATTCAACACACTGCATTACTGCCCCATATTCCTGTAATTATACAGATTTAACACACTACATTACTGCCCTATATTCCTGTAGTTATACAGATTTAACACACTGCATTACTGCCCCATATTCCTGTAATTATACAGATTTAACACACTACATTACTGCCCTATATTCCTGTAGTTATATATCCATGCCATCACTAAGTCTGCCCATTACCACCCGTGTAACATCGCCTGACTTACCCCCACCTCCACCAGACTCCACTCCCTCACCCCCCCCATGTCCTACACTGGGACCCATCAATCATGTACCTGTAATTACATACCGATTTTAACAAATCAACATACGAATTAGGAGCAGGAGTAGGCCACTCGGCCCTTTGAGCCTGCTCTGCCATTCAATAAATCCATGTCGGAACTGATTACTCCACATTTCCACCTACCCCTGATAACTTCCACCCCCTTGCTCATCGAGAATCTATCTACCTCTGCCTTAAAGATATTCAAAGACTCTGCTTCCACCGCCTTTTGAGGAAGAGAGTTCCAAAGACTCACAACCCTCTGAGAGAAAACATTTCTCCTCATCTCTGTCTTAAATGGGCGACCCCCTTATTTTTAAACAGTGACCCCTAGTTCTAGATTCTCCCACAAGGGGAAACATCCTTTCCACATCCACCCTGTCAAGAGCCCTCAGGATCTTGCATATTTCAATCAAGTCGCCTCTTACTCTTCTAAACTCCAGCGGATACAAGCCTAGCCTGTCCAATCTTTCCTCGTAAGACAGCCCCCCCATTCCCGGTATTAGTCTGGTAAACCTTCTCTGTACTGCCTCCAACACATTTACATCCTTCATTAAATAAGGAGACCAATACTGTACACAGCACTCCAGATGTGGTCTCACCAATGCCCTGTATAACTGAAGCACAACCTCCCTACTTTTGTACTCAATTCCCCTCGTGATAAACAATAATATTCTATTAGCTTTCCTAATTACTCGCTGTACCTGCATACTGACCTTCTGCGATTCGTGCACTAGGACACCCAGATCCCCGATTCGTGCACTAGGACACCCAGATCCCTCTGCGTCTCAGAGCTCCGCAATCTCTCACCATTTAGATAACGTGCTGCTTTTTAAAAATTATTTCTGCCAAAATGCAGGATTAATGACACACTATCATAAAAGTAATATAAAATATAACACACTACAGTATCGCCCATGTGCCTGCAATCATTTACAGATTAGAACACACTACAATTTCAGTCATATCCCTGTAATTACATACAGATTATCACAAACTACAATAGAACTCAAATTGCTGTAATTACACACAGATTATACCCGATTACCAATCCTGCAATTCCGGATTGATAGCGCTAACAGTGCCGATTTATTTTTGTTTTTGTCCTGAGTGGAACATGAAAGGAAAGGGCTGTTGGAATCTTCCAGCTGCCCTTGCACACTGCCCTCTTATCTCGACAGAATTTTTTTTGTTGTTGTTGCATGTGTCTACTCTGCCGAACATCTGCACCGGGCCGGATGTTCCCGCCCGCGGGGATCTGAGTGTCTAACCTGCCGGGACTTGCTCTCGGTTTTTATTTATTTTTTTTTGTCTTAAGCCGCGCCTTTTGAGATCCTGCCGTCCAGGTGCTCCCGGTGCTTGCGGCGGGCAAATCGACCTGCAAATTTGGAAACGAAATTCCAAATTGCTGCGACAGGGTTGACTTGCCGCCACCGTTCCCTGTCCGCTAAAATACTTTTTGCAAAGGTTTGGCTAGGGAGGGGGAAGGGGAGGGGGTCATAACACACACACACACACACACACACCTTACCCCACTCCCGCCTCTTCCGATTGACAAGTTAAAATTAACAGAGATCTCTCACTGTTGGGCATCTCACATTGGGAGAGAGGTGAAGTGAGGGGAGGGGTCCCCACAGCGCAGACCCCCGGGCTGTGTAGGTACAGGACTCGAAACTCGAATCGAGCCATGTCGTTGCTTATCTTCCTCCCGCTCTTGCGCCGGATTAAGAGAGACAGAGAGACAGAGGGAGACAG